>NC_041228.1:26253610-26253973 GCF_002837175.3 Physeter macrocephalus | reverse complement strand
TGGTAATTTGATAGGGATTGTGTTGAATCTGTAGATTGCTTTGGGTAATATAGTCATTTTCACAATATTGATTCTTCCAATCCAAGAACATGGTATATCTCTCCATCTGTTGGTATCACCTTTAATATCTTTCATCAGTATCTTACAGTTTTCTGCATACAGGTCTTCTGTCTCCCTAGGTAAGTTTATTCCTAGGTATTTTATTCTTTTTGTTACAGTGGTAAACGGGAGTGTTTCCTTAATTTCCCTTTCAGATTTTTCATCATTGGTGTATACGAATGCAAGAGATTTCTGTGCAATAATTTTGTATCCTGCAACTTTACCAAATTCATTGATTAGCTCTAGTAGTTTTCTGGTGGCATC
>NC_041228.1:26252956-26253371 GCF_002837175.3 Physeter macrocephalus | reverse complement strand
TGATCATGGTGTATGATCCTTTTAATGTGTTGTTGCATTCTGTTTGCTAGTCTTTTGTTGAGGATTTTTGCATCTATATTCATCAGTTATATTGGTCTGTAAGTTTCTTTTTTTGTAGTATCTTTGTCTGGTTTTGGTATCGGGGTGATGGTGGCCTCATAGAATGTGTTTGGGAGTGTTCCTTCCTCTGCAATTTTTTTGATGAGTTTGAGAAGGATGGGTGTTATCTCGTCTCTGAATGTTTGATAGAATTCACCTGTGAAGCCGTAGTTTGTTGGAAGATTTTTAATCACACAGTTCCAATTTCATTACTTATGATTGGTCTCTTCATATTTTCTATTTCTTCCTGGTTCAGTCTTGGAAGGTTATACCTTTCTAAGAATTTGTCCATTTCTTCCAGGTTGTCCATTTTATT
>NC_041228.1:26235916-26251895 GCF_002837175.3 Physeter macrocephalus | reverse complement strand
ATTGTGTCATTTAAAGCTTCTGTTTCCTTATTTATTTTCATTTTGGATGATCTGTCCATTGGGGTAAGCGAGGTGTTAAAGTCCCCTACTATTATTGTGTTATTGTCGATTTCCTCTTTTATAGCTGTTAGCAGTTGAATCAGCTGTTAAGCTTATGGGAGTTCCCTTGTATGTTATTTGTCGTTTTTCCCTTTCTGCTTTCAGTAATTTTTCTTCATCTTTAATTTTTGCCAATTTGATAACTATGTGTCTTGGCGTGTTTCTCCTTGGGTTTATCCTTGGCGTGTTTCTCCTTGGGTTTATCCTGTATGGGACTCACTGTGCTTCCTGGACTTGGGTGGCTATTTCCTTTCCCATGTTAGGGACGTTTTCGACTGTAATCTCTTCAAATATTTTCTCAGGTCCTTTCTCTCTCTCTTCTTCTGGGACCCCTATAATGTGAATGTTGTTGCGTTTAATGTTGTCCCAGAGGTCTCTTAGGCTGTCTTCATTTCTTTTCATACTTTTTTCTTTATTCTGTTCCGCAGCAGTGAATTCCACCATTCTGTCTTCCAGGTCACTTATCCGTTCTTCTGCCTCAGTTGCTCTGCTATTGATTCCTTCTAGTGTAGTTTTCATTTCAGTTATTGTATTATTCATCTCTGTTTGTTTGTTCTTTAATTCTTCCAGGTCTTTGTTAAACATTTCTTGCATGTTCTCGATCTTTGCCTCCATTCCTTTTCCAAGGTCCTGGATCAATCTTCACTGTCATTATTCTGAATTCTTTTTCTGGAAAGTTGCCTATCGCCACTTCATTTAGTTGTTTTTCTGGGGTTTTATCTTGTTCCTTCATCTGGTACATAGCCCTCTGCCTTTTCTTCTTGTCTGTCTTTCTGTGAATGTGGTTTTTGTTCCACAGGCTGCAGGATTATAGTTCTTGCTTCTGCTGTGTGTCCTCTGGTGGTGAGGCTATCTCAAAATAATTTTATTTGATAGCTTACTTGATATGAATCAGAGCAAAGACTAATACGTCTTTGATTCCTTTTCCTGTCCTATTGTCTAGCTTCTGTGGACACCTTAGAATAATTTGTTATAGTTCCTTATTTGGTTTAGTCTCTCTTTGCCTGTCTATTGACTCATTAAAGACACTAAATACATATACACTCTATATACACTATATACTGGATAGTGTATGCACACAACCAGATGCCCTGTAGACATACATGTGTGCTATATTGCCCATACATGATCATACACATCCATACTCTGCATATGCATAGTTAGCGTTTTATTGTGTCTTTTAAATTTAAGGGCTTTTACTTTTTTTTAAGATTCTGTTATGTTTTGTTTAGAAAGACAAATCTAAAATCTGGATATTCTTTAAGAATATTGACTTATGGAGCCTAACTCAGTCACATAGTCTAATTTAATACTATTCTTTCGACATTCAAAATGTTTATTGAATACTTGCTGTATGTTATGCATTATTGTAGGCACTGGGAATGCTTCAGTATACAAAGTAAAGTCTCTTCCAGTTTATTAATTTACAGTAGAATATGAACAGCTTCCTTCCCTCTCTTCCCCAATTTGAACTTGACATTGAAATAACAATCTCTTTTGTATGTTTGTACATGTTCAAAGCAATGTATGTCTTCCTAAATATAGTGTACATTTAAATTTGTTTAGGTTCCTGGTAAAATTGGAAAGTTTTTTTTTTTTTTTTTTCCTCTTAGGAAGCAATAAGGAAACCATAATTTAGAATGCATGACTTCTGGGAAAGTTTCTATAAGGTGCATTCTTTCCTAGTTCTCAGTTGTCATTCTCATCCCTGAATTCTTTTAGCACTTCATATGTTTTCTCTTTTTAGCAATTGGATTACAAAGTCCTTGAATTATTTAGTTGAAAAGACATAATACACACTCTAAAAATAGTTTATTAGATCCTCTATCAAAAAGACCTATCATATACCTATATATACCTTTTTTGTTTTTTTTCCCCAACTGTTAAGTGACAACTGTATGTTTGAGTGAGAATCCCCTGACCTGAATGTGAGTTTTTGTAAGTTATATCTCCTTGGCTGGCAGGTGTCCTCAGAGAGGAGTCCTCTGGTTTCTTGTCTGAGAAGTATTAAGGCCTGATTGTGGCTTTCTGGGATCCAAAGGAAAGAAAAGAGTTTGTGGTCTCATCTTTTAATACGTGGGGATTTGCTGATTCCTCTGTTTTCTTTCAGTGGTGTCCTTTGCCCCTGTACTTAGCTAGGCCTGTTGGCCAGAGTCAGTCTAGTTAAAACTTTCATTAGAGAAATCTCCAGTTTTTTGCTAGAGTGGGTAGTTTTTTTTGTTGGGGAGAATTGGCTTTTTTTTTTTTTTTTTAACCCAAGAACATCATTTATTTAGATCTTCTTTTATGTCCTTAAGTAAGAGTTTTATAGTTTTCCCTTGATCTTACACTTATTAAGTTTATTCTTGAATATTTTATGGTTTCTGCCTCTCATTAATAGAATATAGTTTTTTCTGTCTTCTTTCCTAGATGCTTATTGATAAAGACTATTTGTTGTATAAGCAGTCACCTTATTTGATAATTCAGTAATTTTTACCTACTCCCATTTAGGTTTTCAAAGTACATAGACAGTTCCATCCTTAGCAAAAGGAAATAGTTTTATCTCTCCTTTTCCAGTATTTATGAAATAACATTCCTGTGTCATTTCATTTTTGTCTTATTGATGTTAGTAGATAGAACCTCTGAGACAATGTTGAATAATAATGTGGACTGCAAGTATCCCTGTTTAGCTTTTGATTTTAATTGTAATGGCTTTTAAATTTACTTAAGAGAATACTTATTGTCAGTTTTAGATAAATAGCTTTTACTGTTCTAAAGTTGCTTCTTTGAGTTTCTGTTTCTATTTAATGTTTTTATTATGCCTACTGAATTTTATTGCATGCCTTTTCAGAACCCACATATTGTTAATGATTGTGTGCCTTTTATTTATCAGTGTAGTGAATTGATATATTGTAGTTTTAAAATTCCTTAATTTCGTAATTCCTTAAGTTCCTGGAATAAATTATTTTTGGTTAGAGTGTGTTATTCTTTTGATACATTATTGGTTTCTCTTTGCTGACATTTGTAATATTTGTATTTGTTTTCACAAGTTATATTGGTTTTTGATTTTGATTTTGTTGATATCTGTCAGATTTTGATTAAAGTTTTGCTGGCTTCCTTGAATTGGAGAGCTTTCTGGAACTGGAATAGTTTCAGACTGGAATAATCTGTTATTATTTTTCTGATTAGCAACAAAGGAAATTGACTTGCTCTTTGAACTGTGTTGGGGGCAGGTGGAGAGTATTGGCTGCTAGATACTCATTGACTTTTTTTAAAGCAGAAAACAGTTCTAATATACATTTTATTGTCTGATTTTTTTTTTTGAGTCAAAGGCACACATGCACAAATCCCAGAGAGGTTCTTTTCTTGTGGCTGATTTACAAAAATGACCATCCATGTTAATCTGGGCTAAACACTATTGTGGTCAAGATGAAGGCTGTAGGGCCCAAGAAAGGAAATCCACAAGTTGCTTGACCGTTAGATTTTGTCAGGAGCCAGCAGGTGGCAGCAGTTCAAAACACAGGTTTATAGAGGCATTATACTTCTAAGTCAGTCTAACTTGTAGTTTACAATTGTTAATTTTAGAGAAATGTCAATTGGGAGGAAGTACAGTTAGGAAGTAGAAAATTCCTTAGGAAAGAAAAAAAATTGTGTTTTAAAATTTGGTTCTTTATTATTTTGTCATTTTATTATGATGTTAGGGCTTATTTTAAAGTAATGTGTTCTGTTTCTTAATATTTAGGGGATTAATTCTGTCCTAATTTATTTTTCTGTTTATCTGAAAAACTCATGTTTTTGCTACTAAAGAAGAGCGTCATCTTGTGGTGCCTCTTTAAATTGCATGTAAAGATTGAGAGGAGAGTTACTGGATTCCATTTGAAGCATGCATTTGTGAGGTTGCTTGTTAGTCCAGCTCAGTTGTATGCCAGTATGTTCTTATCTAGACCTGAATCTAGCTTATTTTTTACAGCTGAATTTATTAATAGGGAGCCAGTAATTTACCTGGTTAAAGAAAAACGAGTGGAGTAAGTTCTTGGAACTGTGTGTGCTTAATGCATTATTGAAAGCTTTGTGGTACATAAAGACGTTACTCAGTCAAATTGCAATTAATTTAAAACACCCTTCCTTAAAGCTTTAGCAAAAAAAAAAAAAAAAAAAAGGGTGGGGCCAGAAGAAGGAAAAAAGGAAGACTTTTTTTTTCTTCCAAATAAAGTTAATAGTTATTAGTGATAAAAGCCTTTCTCCAGAAAAAGATCACTCCCTTTTAAAAGGGCAAATTTTAAAATGTCAATGTCTAATAATACTAGTTAATGGCATCCTTATTTAATTTAGCTTGACCAGTTTTTTAAACTTGAGTAGTGTTTTCTGTAAATGTACATGTATTAGAAAAATGCTTTGTTAGTTCAGAGCTTGTCTCCTTGTAGCTGTAACTAAGAGATCCCCAAATCGTTTTGAGATGTTTTCATAAATATGTATAGTTTATGAAAACAGTACTTATTTACTGTTTAGTGTCATTTATATACAATATGTGGACATTGAGATTTTTGTATTATGTTTTGTTGACTCGGGAATCTAATTAAAATACTGTGTAATATATTAGCCTGAAAGAAAAACTGAATATGGTAGTTTCGTTCATATTAGGGGTTTTTTTTTTTTTTGGCAGAGTGGGGAGTTATTCTATAAGTTGCATTGAGTTCTGGGGTATCATTTGTTTAGAAAAACTTGAGAAGTGGTTTCTTTTCAAGAAAGTGTGGAATACAGGAAAGACCAACTTTTGGAGTGTGGTCAATCAAGATTTGAATATTGGCCCTGCCATTTTCTAGCAGTGGAATTCCAGGCAAATTATTTAATCTTTTTGAACAGAGTTCTTTATCTTCTTAAAGTGGGATAATAATTTCAACTTCATAGGGTTTGGAAATAATTAAATGAGATGGCAAAATAGCACTTATTTAATACAATACTGTATATTGTAGTCATTCAATAAGTGCTCTATTTATTAATGAAATTTTAATTCTTTTGCAATTCACCTGTGAAATGTTAGAATGATTTTCAACAGCTTTGCACATAGTTATGTTAATTTTTTTTTGACTGGAGGAAGAAAATGATTGGGTGGGACCAGGACATTATAGATGATAATTACATAAAGCTTTATTATTAGGACACTGTAAAACTGTTATTGAAGGTTATTCAGAAATAATTTAGTACTCTAATTTACACAAGAAAATATTTTATTGGTACAGTCCATTTAAAATTAAAATGTACTCTTTGAGAATTAGGTTTCAAAAATCAGGAACATTTAGGTTCTTTCACATAAACTATCATATAACTTTGAGATACTGTATGTTTTCTTTTGCATTTTAATTTAATTTTAGCTTCACATTTATAAACTTGAATATCTTAATCATTCTACTAGATATTGCACTCATTTTTCTGATAATTAGATGCCTAGCAATCTCAGTTATGTGGAACCTTGTATTTAAAAGAAGATGGCTTAAAACCACCTTTATAATTGAATATGAAATGAAGAATAGTGGCTTCCTAACAATGCTTCCCTAGATTAGACATAGTGAAGAGCATGTAGTGGAGGAGAGCACTAGAAACTTTTACTTTGAAACAACTATTCTGAGGAAGAAGTTCCATTTTATTTTATCTTATTCACATCCTTTAATTATGTATATCACACGTAAATTATTCAATATGAAAAAAAAAAGTCAAGCAATGTATTTGAAGCAGTAATGGAAAGTTCTTCTTCGCCCCCAATCTCCCTTACCACCAGTTGCACTTTGATCTCATTTTCCTAATAGTAAACGCTATTAACAGAATAGCATGTGTCTGTCTACAGCTTACTCTGTGCTGTCATATCACAATGTTTGTTTCAACATACATGGATTTATACATATTCTGCATCGTTTTTCCCAGTTATTATCTTGGTGATCTTTTTGATGTATTGTAAATCTACTTCAGTATATTTAACAGTTATTTGGTATTCCAAAGGATGATTATTCCACAGTTAACCATTCCTCTGCCAATGCTCTCCAGACAAAGATGCCAGGTACACATCTATAGTTGAACACATTGGATTTATTACTTTTTGCAGCAGAGGAGAATGCATACCATGTGGAACCATAGGGTATCTCAGAAGATGTTAGAAAGGACTTATTGTAGGATTGAGCTCATATTAGATGATTTTGGGGGAGGATTTAAGAAACTGGGGCTTTGCTCTGGATTGGATACTGTTAGGAAACTAGATAATTCCATGATGGATATCTTAATAAGTCTTATCCAGAAGGAGGGAAGAAGACTGGGCCAAGGCTCAAGCTGTGGTTAGTAATATTGGCATGGATTAGGGTCCTGTTTGTAGCTTTGACAATGTTCATGTTTTATCGGTATTCAGATACCATTACAGGGTGATGCTGTTTTTGTCTTGTTTTATTATGGTGACAGAGGTCATACAGTGGCCTTGTCTTATGATGATGTTCTGTGAAATTGTTTATGTTCATCAGGAGAACATAGCTGTTAGTGTCACCAGCTCATAGCAAAACCAAGGCCTAGCTGATACTACCAGGCTAGCACTGGGATGTCAAGGGCTGCTATTTTCTCACTGTTGATAAACAGCTAGGTTGTATCTTAATTTTTATTGACACAGTTTTTCATTTTCATCGTTAAAATAAACATTCTCGTTATACGGATCTTAGTGTACATGTGCAAGTATTCTTATAATATAAATTCCTAGAAGTGGAATTATATTAAATGGTATATAATACATTATAAAATTTGATTTATAATCATTGCTGAAAGCCTATACTTATTTATAGTCCCACCAACAGGGCACCTTAGCCAAGAATAGGCATTAACAGTGTCAGATTTTTTTTTTCTGGCTAATAGAGATATTTTATATTTTAATCATATTTTTTTTTTACTAGTGAGTTTGAGCATTTTGCTCGTTTTTTTTTTAAACCATAGTTTTCCTGTTCGTATTCTTTTCCCATTAAAAATTTTTTAATAACCTTGTCTTTCTTGTTGAGTTTTAAGGGTACTTTGTATGTTATAGATATTAGTACTGCTTTATATTTGTGGCAAGTATTTCTCTCTCTACCTCCTGCATGTCTTTTATTTACATAGGAAGGCTTTCTCCACCTTGAGATTATTAAAACATTATTAATCTTCTAACACAGTTATTTTACTTTTCCCTTAAGACATTTATTTTATTAATCTGTCTGGAGTAAGGAATATTTTTGTGTAATTTTTTTCCTAAAGATCCCTAGTGTTCCACTATCATTTGTTGACTAGTCCATTTCCTTCACACTAATTGGAAATACCACATCATGTTCTAAATGCCTACGTAGACATCAGCCTGCAGTAAAATTTCTCTTACTTGCCCTTCACTTAACTAACTGGAGTAACTGATATTCTCTATTCTCTTTGAATAACATACTGACTGAAGACCACACGGTAAGCTTAATGTTTATTGCCAGTAGGCTACTCAGTACTATGCTGTTACAATTCTGTTTCTGTTAGTTGAGCTTTACATCACTAATACCCAGATTTTGTCATTCTAAAAACTTTATGCCAGCTGTGTTTGTCGTTGCATTTTCATTATTTAATGCAATATTATGTAAATCAGTAAAATAAGTACAAAAAGAAGGAAAGTTGCTGTTTTAAAAAAAATTGCATGCTTTAGAAAGAAACAGAGGGTCACTAAAAAACTTGAGGCTAATAAGGACACAGTTTACTTAAATTTTTTTAATATGTACATATATTGATCTGAACAGTTCTGGGAACAGGGAATAAAATACATGAATCAAGGATTATTTTTGTACTGCAGGAAAACCTGTTAACTAAAAACTAAAACAACAATAAAAAATTAATTGAGGGCTTCCCTGGTGGTGCGGTGGTTAAGAATCTGCCTGCCAAGGCAGGGGACACGGGTTCGAGCCCTGGTGCAGGAAGATCCCACACGCTGCAGAGCAACTAAGCTCGTGCACCACAACTACTGAGCCTGCGCTCTAGAACCCACGAACCACAACTACTGAAGCCTGTGCACCTAAAGCCCGTGCTCCGCAACAAGAGAAGCCACCACAACAAAGAGTGGCTCCCGCTCACTGCAGCTAGAGAAAGCCTGCGCGCAGCAACAAAGACCCAACGCAGCCGAAAATAAAATAAAATAAATAAATTTTAAAAAATTAATTGAATACAGTTTGGTGTATTAGAGGAAGTTTATTTTCTCAGTTGTATCCCTTTTTATATATTTTCTTGTAAAACATTTTAATGATGTGTAATCCATCTTACAACTTTATATTGTAAGGACATATATA
Organism: Physeter macrocephalus; assembly: GCF_002837175.3. Classification (NCBI taxonomy): domain Eukaryota; kingdom Metazoa; phylum Chordata; class Mammalia; order Artiodactyla; family Physeteridae; genus Physeter; species Physeter macrocephalus. Next base: position 26,243,502 of record NC_041228.1, on the reverse strand, counting down.
CAATAAAAATGTGTCAACAAAAACCCAAGTTGTTAATAGCATAATACAGCATTTTTCATACCACAGGAATGTCCATGTAGACATTTGGAACATGATGCAGTATTTCCAATTAGTTAAAAATACTGATCATTAATTTTAAACTTAAGAATGAAGACTAGATTACTGCATTGTATTAGTTTTCTGCCATATTGCTATGTAACAACTTACTTCAGAGCTTAGTGACTTGAAACAAATGTTTGTCATCTCACAGTTTCAGTGAGAAATCAAGAGTGGCTTAGCTGGGTGGTTCTGTTTCAGGGTTTCTCAAGAGAATGTAGCCAAGGTGTCAGCCAAGACTGCAGTGATCTGAAGGCTTTACTGGGACTAAAGTGTACACTCCCAAAATGATTCACTCACAGGGTGCTGGTTTTTGTCAGGAGCCCTCACTTCCTCCTCATGTGTGTCTGCCATGTGCAATCCAAGAGAAAGCAAGATAGAAGATGTAAAGTCTTTTATGACCCAGTCTGAGAAGTCACATTACCATCACTTTTATTTCTTAGAAGTGAGTCAGTGGGATAGCTCACACTGAAAGGCAGGGGAATTAGGCACCTACTCTTGAAGAGGAGTGTAACCAGTGCACTGAAGATATTCTGTGAGTATGGGTCACAGAGAGGGAGGGATTCATTTATAATGTTTGTCTTCTTTTTAGGACACTGCCTTAGGAAAACCACGAGAGGTGTTTCGACTTCCTACAGATTTGATAGCATATGACAATCGCCTTTGCGCATCCATGCATTTCACATCTTCTACATGGGTTACCTTGTCAGATGGAACTGGAAGATTGTATCTCATTGGAACAGGTGAACGTGGAAATAGTGCTTCTGAAAAATGGGAGGTGAGTTGTTTTTTTTTTTTCTTTAGACTTCACAAAGTCTGGAAAGTATATGCAAATTAGACCTTAATGATTTTGAAATAACACTTTTTTCGGGATAGTTTACATGTGACTTCTTGATTTTTATAATATATAATGTTTTGGATATCTTTTTAAGTTAAATTATAAAATGTATACCTTTTATGAAACTGATATATTAGCTATTCCTGTTTTGATCTGGGGTGCGTGCAGTTGTCAAGAATTGCATTTGTTTTTCAGCAAATACCTATTGAGTGCTTTATAAGTGTAAAGCAGTACACTAAGCAATGATGTTGCCACCTTCTTCCTCTTGAAGAGTTGGCCAGAAAATTGCATTGTCATGTCTTTTCTCCTCTACTCTTGTTTTATTTGCTAGTATGTTTAAGGGCCCAGCACACTGCTGCACCACTCTGCTAACTGTCTGGTATGTTTAAACTTGTCAAATAGTAACTTTACCAGAGTATTCCCGACTTAGAAAAATGTACTGTAGCATAAATAACTATAGTTACCTACCAGTCTCCAAGATGTCACTTTTACTTCAGTTTTTTAAAAACAATGTAACAGACTTAAATCTGAGGGGCAGGTGTTAGGATTTTAATAGTAATAAATATGGAATTATTTTCTCTAGAGCCACAGGTTTTTTTTTTTTTTTTTTTTTTTTTTTGTGGTATGCGGGCCTCCCTCTGTTGTGGCCTCTCCCGTTGCGGAGCACAGGCTCCAGACGCGCAGGTTCAGAGGCCATGGCTCACGGGCCCAGCCGCTCCGCGGCATGTGGGATCCTCCCATACCGGGACGCGAACAGAGGCCATGGCTCACGGGCCCAGCCGCTCCGCGGCATGTGGGATCCTCCCATACCGGGGCGCGAACCCAGTTCCCCTGCATCGGCAGTTGGACGTACAACCACTGCGCCACCAGGGAAGCCCCCTAGAGCCACAGTTTTTGAAGGTAGAAAAGAATGACACTGAGTTGTGCTAATAAGTACAATGTGATATTGCTACTGTCTAAATCTCAGCAGGTGACCTTTCGTTCTGGGTAGCTAAAGCGATATGAATTTAATATTTTACATCTTATAAAATATTTTTATCAGACCAACAGATGCCTACAAAGACCAGGCTTTAATTATTGGAGAAAAATCAAGAAGGCCTTAGTGGTTTACCTTTCTTACTAAGTTATACCAAGTGCTGTACTACCAAATTGTAGTATGTTCAAAAAATTAAACAAAAAACACAGTAAATTATCAGAACAACAATAGCCTGTTTATTGGGGGCCTTTGTAGTCACAGTTTCAAATAGTTATTGGACATTGTGACATTTTCTGTTCTGGCCTCCAGTAATAACTTTTTTTGCTGAGGCAATGTATATAGCACAGCTACCTGAAATAGTTGGAAGGAATTTGGAGAATGATGGGCAGGAGAGAGATGAATGAGAATTTATCTGTTATCAAGCCGTGTGGATTCTGTTGGTTTTCAGTAGTAAGAAACACATTGACCTTGTTCACCTTCAGATTAAAAGTAACACCACATATTCCACCAGAAGCAAATTCATATGGGTTTATATTTCATTTGGTTTCTGCTGTGTATATCTCCTTGGCACATATTAGGCCTTCAATAATATTTTTTAAATGAATTAAAAATTTAAATTTACCCACATCCTCTTCAGTATTTGTACTATCATAATGAAATCACTCTCTGGGGAGGTGGGGGGAGTGGGAAAGGGATGGGACGTGGGCATTACTGACGTGGGAGGAATACTGTGGGATATTGGTCACTTTGAGAGAAATAACTCAGTAGAGTTTTGAGACTTTGGGGGAATTCGTGTAAGAGAGGAGGCTAAAGTTGAGCATGATGGGGGCATGGTAGGGCCTAAGGGGGCCCAGCAAGCGTGGTGGTGATGACTCAAATGTAGAAAGAGAAATAAAAGAAGGCAAGGAAGACTGCCTGTTTCCAAATGTGTGGCCTCTAATGTGATGGGCATGCTATATATCAACAATATCACAGTTGATTGGCTAGGTTTGTTCAGAAGACTGAAAACTTCAACCTAAGAATTTGTAAGAGTCCAGACATCTACTCCTCTGGTCTCATTACAGTCCCTTTCACTCACATGAGAGAGAAAGAAGAGAAGGAAACAGTAAACTGGCTACTTGTGCTTGGCAAAACTTTCATTTTTTTCTTCCTACAGTTTATTTCTTGTCCCCCAAACAAAAGTAGAACCCAGTCAACCAACTATAAAAAACCGTGTCTGTCATCTCTGAGTATTAGAGGTGTCTTTTTTCTTCCCCCCTGCTTATGGAAGACTTTAGAATGGATTTCAAAGCTCTACTGTTCGAATAATTTTGGCAGAGTTGCTCAAACACAAAGAGAAAATGATGACATTAAAGCACACTTTTCTTTTTCTTTTATTTTTTATTGAAGTATAGTTAACTTACAGTGTTTTGTTAGTTTCTGGTATACAGCAAAGTGATTCAGTTTTACATATATATATTCTTTTCCATTATAGTTTATTACAAGATACTGAATATGTTCCCTATTGCTATACAGTAGGATCTTGTTGTTTATCTGTTTTATATATAGTAGTTTGTATCTGCTAATCCCAAACTCCTAATTTATCCCTCTTCCCCTTTGGTAGCCGTAAGTTTGTTTTCTATGTCTGAGTCTGTTTCTGTTTTGTAAGTAAGTTCATTTGTATCATATTTTAGATTCCACATATAAGTGATGTCGTATGGTATTTGTCTTTGTCTGACTTCCTTCACTTAGTATGATATTCTCTAGGTCCATCCATGTTGCTGCAGATGGCATTATTTCATTCTTTTTTATGGCTGAGTAGTATTCCATTGTATGTATACCACATCTTCTTTATCCATTCATCTGTCAGTAGACATTTAGATTGCTTCCATGTCTTGGCTGTTGTAAACAGTGCTGCTGTGAACATTGGTGTAAAGCACATTTTTCTTTATAAGGCTTTCAGGTAGGAGCTGATATGAGGGGATTCCAGATAATGGGTTTAAAAAGAATAAAAAAGCTAATTTTTGTCTCTCAGATTAGTATTTAGCTATTTATTTTTTCATTTATTTGAAAAGCTTGTTTAGGAATTAGTCTTAAAATCTCTCCTATTTGGTATTTAATAAAAATATAATAGTCTTTTAGATTATGTGTTTGTCTTATAAAAAGAATTTGATAAGATTTTGTGTGTCTTTGCATAATGCTTTGATTTGCTTTTTAAAAAGAAACTTCAGTATTTAAATAGAGTTGGTGGAATTATACCTTTTAAATGTAAGTGGGCTCTTTTGTTTTTGAAGAATAAGAAATTTTTTGTGATTTGTTCTCTAATTCCTTTGACTCTTACCTTTGTAAATTTCCAGAAAACAAAGAAAAACAAACCAAACCAAAAACAAAAGGAAAAAAAGCATACACACATGCACTCACAAACACACACAAACGGTGTTCAGAAACTAAGAGGAAGAAAGCAGAAATAAATCAGAGATGAGACAGGGGAAGAGATGCAGTAGTGCATGTTGACTTGCTCATGTCCTGTACAGAACATTCTTTTCACTTGACAATTCTTTTCTAGAAGATTGCTTTTATTTATTTATTTATTTTTGGTGGTATGTGGGCCTCCCTCTGGTGTGGCCTCTCCCATTGCGGGGCACAGGCTCCGGATGCGCGGGCGCAGCGGCCATGGCTCATGGGCCCAGCCGCTCCGCGGCACGTGGGATCCTCCCAGACCGGGGCGCGAACTCGGTTCCCCTGCATCGGCAGGCGGACGCGCAACCACTGCGCCACCAGGGAAGCCCTAGAAGATTGCTTTTAATTCCCTTTCTCCTCTAGATGCTGTTTGGATGCCCTGTTGTTTTCTTTGTTTTTAAGCCAAGAGTACTGATCAGTTTTCTCTGTTAAACAATTAGATATTTTCCAAAAGTTCTTTATTCAAGCAATATGATTTAAACTTGTAAGCTTTATTTAAGGGCTTTTTTCATTTTTGTATCCTTGTAGTAAATATGGATAGTATCCGAGTTATTTGTTAGATTGTCGGAATTCTGTATATTTCCTCTGTGCCATATACATTCATGTAATACATTTTTGTGAGTGTCATCTTTTTTCTTTTTTGTAGATTATGTTTAATGAAGAGCTTGGAAATCCTTTTATCATAATTCACAGTATCTCATTGCTGAAAGCTGAAGAACATTCGATAGCTACCCTGCTTCTTCGAATAGAGAAAGAGGAATTGGATATGAAAGGAAGTGGTTTCTATGTTTCCTTGGAGTGGGTCACTATTAATAAGAAATATAAAGGTAAAACATAACAAAAATCTGATCTCTCTGTAGTGGTTGCCATAATTTAGTAGCTTTTGAAATGCAAAGCAGTTCCTGTAAATGCTATTTGCTTTTTCTTAGGCACTGTGTTATGATTCTGGTACCTGCCACCCAGTGGAATGAATATTTATAGATAGTTTCTCCTTAGGTATGGATTATAAAAAAATAATAATGTGTTTCCATAGTCAGATGTGCCTTTTTGTGTAAAAGGAGACACTATTACATAGTTTTAGAATAATTTAAGTGTATATTTTTAATATGTACAAAAGTGTATGTTAATGTGTGTGTGTGTGTATATATATACACACACACATATATACACACACACACACACACACAAGATTTGTTCTTCGAAATATTTAATGTAATTTGTTTTTTCTTCCCAGTGTTGTAGTTTTATCTCTAGAGGAACACAGTAACTGAAAACTTTAGATTACATGTTAGAAAGTTTCTGTACAGGGCTAGATGGTAACCTAGCCCTGTACAGAAACTTATATCATTTGACTTATATCATTACTACTCAACTATGATGTTGTGGTGCAAGAGCAGCCATAGATAAATGCATAAATGAATGAGTAAGTCTGTATTCTGGTGTTTATGGACACTGACATTTGAATTTTATATAATTTTTACATGTGTTCAAATATTCTTTTGATTTTTTGTGAACAATTTAAAAATATAAAATTCATTCTTTGGCTTACAACTTTCTTTTCTTAATATCTCAGTTCCTCTTGTCCCTGAATTACTAACATAATTGTGTTACTTTTTATTTTCCCTGAACATTACAGAGCAGTGTTATATTTCTAAACTCTTTTGAGTGGAACATTTGATAAGTTATATTTTATGGTCAAGTAAGTTTGAAAATGTGGGCATACGATATCCCCATTTCACATTAAGCATATTCAAGTTTCTAGAAATTTTGAGTAGAAAAAATTTAATTTTGACCCAGCATTTCCCAACCCATTTAGCCATGGAATAATTCACTTGAGACCTATTGTTTTCCGTCCCACACTTGTTGGGAAAAACCATCCTATAAAATATACAGTGTCTAAGTTTGGGTCTTTAGAGGCAGCTAGGACTCTTTGCTGTGCATGTACCTGTGGAGGAAAAATAGGAGTTTTTATTTCATTCATGAAATGAAAAGTCTGTTCCTAAATATGTATGAAGAGAATGTGTGAATGTAGGTGAAGATTTAGAGAAAAAACACTGACAGATGTTTTAGAACAGATTGTATTATTATGTATGTATACGTGTTATTATGTGTAACTCATGACATTGAGTTATGATTTTTGACTATTCATTGTGAAGCTTACAAGCACCCCACTGTAATAAAAATTTGTTACCCACAATAACAATATAAGTAAAGGGACGAAGTCAACTGAAATGTTTGGGTACTTTTTAAAGCAAAAAACAAAAAACCCTTATTTTCATAGAGTAAATTCAGTTAATTTACCAGAAACTTTCAGAATACAGTTAATTGTTCATATCTTCAAAATTCTAAGTACAATTATTTATATTTGATTATAGTAGGCAGATAGATCTATATCTGAATGTGTATAAAAATCATTTCTACCATAAACATATTTCATTTAAAAAAAAACCCTTATCAGTAGCTAGAATGGGAAGAAAATAGTCCACACCACACTTTTTCTGGTATCATCAGTTTGTAGCTTTTTTCAGAAGACACTTATTATATACTGGCTGAGAAAGTAGACAGGCTGTAGTCAAGGAACGGGTAGATTTTTCAGAGGTTGATGTTTCAGGTAAGTCAGTCGCTTTTATGATTTAGAGCACTGCTCTCCAATAGAAATTTTTCCAAAATGGACGTGTTTATATGTTTACATGTGAGCCACTCAGTGTGATAGCAGCTAGCCGTGTGTGGCTTTTGAGCACTTGAAGTGTGACTAGGGTGACCGAGGAATTGAATTTCAAATTTTACTTAATTTTAATTAAATAGCTACTCTGGCCAGTGGCTACCACATTGGACACCACAATCTAGAACAAATTTCATCAGACCCAGTATTTTTTTTTCTTTAACATCTTTATTGGAGTATAATTGCTTTACAGTGGTGTGTTAGTTTCTGCTTTATATCAAAGTGAATCAGCTATACATATACATATATCCCCATATCTCCTCCCTCTTGCATCTCCCTCCTACCCTCCCTATCCCACCCTCTAGGTGGTCACAAAGCACCAAGCTGATCTCCCTGTGCTATGCGGCTGCTTCCCACTAGCTATTGGTTTTACATTTGGTAGTATATATATGTCCATGCCACTCTCTCACTTCGTCCCAGCTTACCCTTCCCCCCCCATGTCCTCAAGTCCATGCTCTAGTAGGTCTGTGTTTTATTCCTGTCCTACCACTAATCTCTTCATGACATTTTTTTTC
>NC_041228.1:26208702-26235826 GCF_002837175.3 Physeter macrocephalus | reverse complement strand
TTCTATTTTTAGTTTTTTAAGGAACTTCCATACTGTTCTCAATAGTGGCTGTATCAATTTACATTCCCACCAACAGTGCAAGAGGGTTCTATTTTCTACACACCCTCTCCAGCATTTATTGCTTGTAGATTTTTTGATGATGGCCATTCTGAGTGGTGTGAGGTGATACCTCATTGTAGCTTTGATTTCCATTTCTCTGATGATTAGTGATGTTGAGCATCCTTTCATGTGTTTGTTGGCAATCTGTTTATCTTCTTTGGAGAAATGTCCATTTAGGTCTTCTGTCCATTTTTGGATTGAGTTGTTTGTTTTTTTGATATTGAGCTTCATGAGCTGTTTGTAAATTTTGGAGATTAATCCTTTCTCAGTTGCTTCCTTTGCAAATATTTTCTCCCATCCTGAGGGTTGTCTTTTCCTCTTGTTTATGGTTTCCTTTGCTGTGCAAAAGCTTTTAAGTTTCATTAGGTCCCATTTGTTTATTTTTGTTTTTATTTCCATTTCTCTAGGAGGTGCAGACCCAGTATTTTAAAATAGGGATTTATTTACAGAATATTAGGTTGTAAATTTTTTTTATCCTTTTTAAAAAAGGTACCTAACAGTGTGCTTTTTAATAGTACATTTAAAATATTTAGTTTAAATTAGAGTTAATATACAAATATATTCAAATATTTTTATTATATAGTTTTTTATTTGTAATTTTTTTCTTCTAAAATGCTTTATTTTCTTACAGATAAAAAAAAATATGAAATTACTAAGCGTAATATTCTCCATGGAAAGTCAGTGCCCCATTATGCTGCTATTGAGCCCGATGGGAATGGTCTAATGATTGTCTCTTACAAGTCCTTTACATTTGTTCAAGTTGGTCAGAATCTTGAAGAAAGTAAGGATGAAGACATGTCAGAGAAAATCAAAGGTAATTTTACTTCGAATATCCATAGAGCTCCTGTGTAAAATATATCTGATTTGTCCTCCCAGCTAAGTTATGAGTTTTACCAGGTCAAGATAGGCGCTTAATTTTTCTTTATTTTCCTTTATATTTCCCAGAATGGTCTTTTATAAAATATACCACCTAAGTACTGTGAACTGTTCAATTTAATACTTTGTAATTACCAAAAATGTTTTTAAAACCTATATATTATCTTAACCTGATTAGATATTTAATAAATACTTATTGAATGAATAAACAAATACTAATGTCTACTTGTTGGTGTTTGAAAATCCAGCATATTAGTATTGTCAGTAATAATTTTTAAAAATAAGCTAACCTCTGTTCATTATAGGTGTCCTAATTACATGTTCTTATCTTTCATACTAAACTGAAAGAAGGTTCCTTGGCGGTAGAATCACTGACTAAGTTTTCTCAGTGTTGAGTTCATTCATGAATGCATGAGTGAATGAATGAAGATAATGTTTTAGAATGAAAAGAGTAAAAAGGTCTTTCAGGAGAAATTTATATTTGTATACAAAGAGTACATATTCTTTAAAAGTATTCAAGAGAAGATTTTTCTATAATCATTACTGTTTATATTTCTGGTATTTATAACCAGGGACTAGTATATTTTACTTAACAGATTTTTCACAATATTTAACAATTATATATATTACTCTTTGAATCTACCCTTTTTATTACTTTAACAACTTAATTATTTAAAATAAAAATCAGTTTCACTATTTTTGTAAGTATAGTTTTATATACTTTTATAGCTTAAAAAATGAATCCTTTGAAAAGTATTTAAAAATACTTTTCAAATACTTAATTTATATGTTATATAATATTTGAATATGTAATAAATATTTGAAAAATATTTTCTCCAGGTTTATAAACATGTACACCTCCAATTATAAGGGTTGTGCTTGGTAGCGTTTTATTTAGCATCTTGTGATGTTTTTATGTAAGATCCCTTTCTGAATAAATTCTACTATTTTGTCTTAATTATAATGTTAAACTCTCCTAAAGCTTAGCCAGAGCAGCTATCCATATCTCTAGACCACATGCCCTTTAGAACTCCTTTGGTGAGCGGTTGTGGAAGAATGAAAGACTGCCTTAATCTTTAGAACCAGTCTGCCTAGTAGCTAGGACCATGTGGTTCCAAGACAGATTTGCAGGCTAGCTGGGACACATCATGTGTTTAAATCACTAGCCACTAGTCCAGTGTTTCTTTTGTTGACATCTCACACTATATTTTGCATTCCTCCTGAATTCGTTTTTCCCTTTTAGTGTAAACCACAAGTCCCTTCCATTTTTGTTTCCTTTCTAATAAATAGCCCTTTCTTTACCCACTTTCTCTTGGGAAATTTCTTCTGTATTTATTTTATCATTGGACTTTCACAATAAGAAAGGAAAATTGTTCTAATTTTTAAAAGTTATGCATAGTTTGTTAATTAGTATGCTTTCTTTTAAGCACTCTTTTGAGTATGTATACTGGTTTCATTTTCTATAAACTTTAAGGCTGATATTATCTATTACCTATTTGGTACTGTCATGATATTATAAATAATGATATTTTCTTTGAAAGACCTAATACAATCTCTAGAGATATAGAAAGGTACTCAAAGCAACCAACAATGGAAAAAATTATTTAGGTGTTTGTATAGTTTTGATGGAGAGGGGAATAAGAAAATTCTGGCTTTCTCTTTAGTCTATGTCCATGGCCTTAATTTATACTAAAAGCTCATGTGATTTTGCAGGTTCCTCCCATCCCCATATCTGGCAGAAATTATATATTGCATGATTATTATGTGTAAACTGCCTTGTTAATGTTTGTGGGAGACGAGGGATGAGTAAAACATTTCTTATGTCTTTTAAGCTATATTTCAAGCTTTTTCAGTAAGTTTTTATTAAAAGTACTTCTAAAGGCAAAAGATAGAGGATCTGAGACTTAAAGGAATGTGATGCAAGTTAGATATTACCCTGGAGTAACAATTTTATCCTAAAAATTCATGCATTTTTAAAAAAGTTTATTTTAATTTATTTTATTTTTGGCTGCGTTGGGTCTTCTGTTGCTGCGCGTGGGCTTTTCTCTAGTTGTGGCGAGCAGGGGCCACTCCTCTTTGCGGTGTGTGGGCTTCTCATTGCGGTGCCTTCTCCCGTTGCGGAGCACGGGCTCCAGGCACGTGAGCTTCAGCAGTCGTGGCTCGCAGGTTCCAGAGTGCAGGCTCAGCAGTTGTGGTGCATGGGCCCAGTTGCTCCGCGGCATGTGGGATCCTCCCGGACCAGGGCTCAAACTTATGTCCCCTGCATTGGCAGGTGGATTCTTAACTGCTGCGCCACCAGGGAAGCCCACGTGTTTTATATTTATTTCTATATTATCATATTTGTTAAAAGAAAAATTTTAATATCAGATAAAAGTGACCCTTCCAGGAGACACACCATGCTTTTATCTTTCAGCATATCAAGTAGCCCCCCAAGTTTTAACATAAAACCACATGAAAATAAAAAGAATAATAACTCACATTTAGTGAGAGTTTATAATATATTTAGCTAACAGAATTGATATTAAATGTTTTACATGCATTAACTCATTTAAATGTCACCAGTGAGTCCTAAGAGGTGTGTAATATTCTGTTACACTATTTTACAGATTAGGAAAATGAGGATTAGAGGTATAGTTTTGTATCAGAATTATTAAATGGTTGAACCAGGATTCAGACCGTGGACTAGCCAACTCTGGAGCACTAGTTCCTAACAGCTCTGTTATATTCCTTTCTGATGAGTGGATAGACAGATTAATGTTTATGGATGCCATTAAGCAAATATTTATTCATTTTGCATTTAAGCCCTATTTTCCTACTTCCATGGTGATAGTATGATGTGTCTAAAAGTGTTTCTTTAGTAGATAGATTTTTAGGAGACAAGCTGAGGAGTTAGAGAAGGTGATGAAGGGAGGATTCTTTTATTGGGAACTTAGACAAAATATACTGACAGCCCTTGAATTTGCTATGGAATTGCTTTCATGTTGTGAATGAGGTAGAATAGCCAATACCTTTATAAGGAAAATATCTTTTATTTTTGTGTGGACATGTATCCCACCAAATAACAGTAGTCTCCTGTATCACAGAGTTACTGTATTGCCCCAACATTGGCAAATCAAGGCTGTGGTGAAAGTTTCAGACAGGAGTTTATGACGTATTTGGTATTCTTTTGAACTCAGAATCCACTGTGTGTGTGCGCGCGTGTGTGCGTGTGCGTGTATAAGAGGAAGAGGGAGAAGTAGGGAAGTAGGGATACTGAGAGGCAGGGAGAGAAGGAATGGGGATGAAAGAGTTGCTATGATTTGTACTTTATGAATGTGTATCTCTTGGAGCATGAGGTAATCCTGGAACAGGAAAATGTCAAGTAAATTGCTACAACTCTTTGAGTGAAAATTCCGCATGGAGATCTCTGTGTGTTTGTTCATAATTATTTTTTGGTGAGAGGAACACTAGAAAATATGCTAAGATAGGTGTTCTTTTGTGTGACCTAGTCTCAGCTTTTTAATTACATAATGCATTTTTCTTTTCCTAAAAGAACCTCTGTATTACTGGCAACAGACTGAAGATGATTTGACAGTAACAATATCGCTTCCAGAAGACTGTACTAAGGAAGACATTCAAATACAGTTTTTGCCTGATCATGTCAACGTTGTGCTGAAGGGTCAGAGGTTTTTGGAAGGAAATCTCTATTCATCTATTGATCATGAAAGCAGTACATGGATAATTAAAGAGAATAATAGGTATTTTTATAGTTTATTTATATTTAAAATTTTATTTTTTATTATTTCACTTTTTTCTTCTTTTTATACTTTCTGCAGTGGTTACATCATAGGAGAATACTACAGTAGGTCCATCAGTATTGCTGATTATTTTTCTTAAGATAGATTAAAAATGGAATTACTGTAGTTAAGATTAATGATACTATTATAGTTATTGTTTACATTATACTGCAGTGCTTTTCATTACCAGCTCTGGATACAATGATAATAACAGAAACAATAATAATAATAGGTGAAAGTGGTCATTTATTTAAATTTGTGCTTTTTAAACTTTTTAATAGAAATAATTTTTTTCTATTAACTTTAATTTGCTAATTAGTGGAATGCTACTCTGCAATAAAAAGCAGAGAACTCCTGATAGACATAATATGAATGAACCTCAAAAACGTTATGCGGACTGAAAGAAGCCAGAGACAAAAAGTATGCCCTGTGCAATTCCACATAAGTGAAGTTCTAGAACTGGCAAAACTAATCTATGGTGATGCAAATCAGAACCGTGGTTACCTCTAGGGTGCAGGAGGATTGACTGGAAAAATGCACAAGGGAACTTCCTGGATGTTTCAGTATCTTTATTGGGTTATACGGGCATATGCATTTGTCAAACAATGAATTCTACACTTAAAATCTATGAATTTCATCTATAAATTACACCTCAGTAAAAAGAATATGTAAATAAAAGGTAAACAAAGGTTGTGTCTTATAAGACTAATCCTCTGCCCCAACTACCATTCCTCTTTGTAAATCTATTGTTCCAGATACTTCATTCCCTAATCATTTGGATTAATAAAATTAGTCTCTTTCATTTTAGATCAAGTCTTAGTAATTATTGAATTCAGTGATGGTTAATGAATGGTATTAGGCACTTAATTTTTAAAATGGTCAAATTTTGTCAGAAGAGGGTAAAATTAGATATTTTTATTAAATATAATTCTTGGTTAGTGGTATTTTACCCATCCATGTGAGTCTTGATGTGACTCTGAATTCTGCGAGTCTAAGAAATATATATCTAGTTCAAAATTGTTTTTAAATTAAGCAGATACCCTGAAATCATTTTATTAATGGAGAAATTTGGTGACTTTGTTATACTTTTTAATGTAATATTTTAAAAACTCAATATCTGAAAGGTTCTTTCAAAAATATTTTATATTTCCATATATTCTGTTTAAACATATCTTACTAGTGTGTGTGAGAGATGAGGATAGCATTTTTAAATTGGCAAACCAGCTGGAACATACTGCTAAATATAAGTCATCAAGCAGTAACCCAGCCAAGGTTTAGGAGAAGAGCTGGACCTTATGCAAATAGTTTCAGCATTTGACACATGAATATAGACCAGTATTCTTTTTTCATTAAATTTGAGGTGCTTGATTACTATTTTATGTTACAAAAGATAATTACAGTGTGGTGTAGGTGGTATCATTGGTTTAAAAACACATGATTTTTTTGTACTTGATTGTATTATTCATCTCATTTTCAGTAGTTAAAGTTCCTTCTAGTTTTGGAAGGATTTGTTAACTAATCTGTAGTTTATTATGTATGGGGCTATGTGTTCCTTTTTGCTTGGATGGTAGGATGTGATTCTAGTTTTAAAATGTAGAAATGCATTTGTGCTAAAAGAGTAACATTGACTAGATATGCCAATTTAATGATGGTTCATAAATTCTTTATAACTAAAACTGTATGAACTCTAACTTCTTTAGGTAGCAACTGACTAAGAACAGTATTTATGCATTCTGGTCACTAGGTACAAGTTCTTTAATAGTTATTTACATATATTTTTTCAGAGAGGCAGAATAGTGCAGTAGTGAAGAACATGGACTTGGAGCCAGACTGCTTTACTAGCTTGTGACCTTGGCAAGTTACTTAACCTCTCAGTGCTTTCTTTTCTTACTTGTAAAATGGAGATGATAATAGTACTTTATTTGTTTGTGGTGAGCAATAAATGAGTTAAAACATGTACAGTGCTTAAGATAGCACCTAGCTTACGGTAAGCATTAGGTAAGTATAAGCTGCTGTCATTTTTATTATCATCATTATTATCATCATCATCATCATTCAAGATTAGCTTTCTCCTTAGAAAATGTAACTAAATCTGGGCATTATTGACCATGGTGGTAGTTTTTAATGCTAATGATAGGAACTCATTACATAAGAAAGATATTATTTTGTATAGTCTCTTAAAATATAAGAAGTTTTAGAAAATTTTAAAGTACTGTAATTAATTCACGAGGTAGTGATAATAGCCTTGAAAAAGAATATCTGATAAGTTTGCATGTTCTATTTGATAATTACGATAATAGTTACTATCGTGTTCTTGCAATTGTTTCCTTGCAATTGTGTTCCAGGGCATGGGTTAGTATGGCCCACGTGTGCCAGAGATGGCACATGGAAAAGGTTGCCTTGCTGTGAAACAGCTACCACCAACACCACTTTTCTCTGTATTATAGCAACAGCCAGCTTACCTGGATTTCCTTTCCTATTCAAGAGGCACATGGGCAACTCCCTATCCCATGTCCACAGTCTGCCCTGACTCAGCTCTCGCTCCTTTTTCTGCTGCATCAGTCCTTAATCTTAGTATTCCCTGATGGGTCGCTTTTTATTGATTTAACTAACCTTCCTGATATTTAGGTTAATAATATGTCTACTAGTTTGTGATAATGAAGGTAATTGTTGGCTCCACACACAAAGAGGTACCTTTAGTTATAGGCCCTTTCCAGTTAACTTTATTTGCCCACCCTCCACCCCACCACCACCGTTCCCCAGTGAAATAGCTCATAAATTCATGCTGCTTGCACTTTCCTATTACTGAAGATTGGCAACACACAGCACACCTGAACTGCAGCAGTACCTTCTGAGTGCTCTTACTCTTTCCAATCACTCCAGTGGTACCTTCTTGTCTATTAAATCTATATTGTTTACCCTTGGATGATAGGTTTTCCATCATATGCAGAATGAAAATGAACATGATTTTTGGTAAAACATCCTCTGGACATCAGAGGGGTAATTTCTGTGGAAGATTCTTCTGTTTGGTATTGGTTGTATAATTTGTATAGTTGCTTAATGTAACATTACTTTTCTCATCTTAAACTTCTAGCTTGGAGATTTCCTTGATTAAGAAGAATGAAGGACTGACATGGCCAGAGCTAGTGGTTGGTGATAAAGAGGGGGAATTTATTAGAGACTCAGCCCAATGTGCTGCAATAGCTGAACGTTTGATGCATTTGACCTCTGATGAACTGGTAAGCAATTGCAATAGCAGTGTGACTTCCCAAGAATCCGGAAGTATGTTATGTGAGGATTATACCATGTTTTTCAAACATTATTTTGCTTTTCCTAATGTAAGAGACAGGTTAGGTATTAATGACTAGTGTTTGAATATGGCTTAAAATTCTAATATTTATTCCTTATACTGTGTGAATATATATATGTGTGTGGGCATGTTGTACATATAGGGTGGGTGTGCATGTATGGTTGTATGTATATATGTATCTCTCAATATATGTACAGAGAGAAAAAAAAAGATATATAGTTGACACTTGAACAATGCAGTGGTTAGGAGACCAACCCTTGTGCACTCAAAAATCCAAGTATAACTTTACTGTTGGTCCTCTGTATCTACTGCTCCACATCCTCAGATTCAACCAATTGGGTATTATGTATTTCTGTAGTATGTATTTTAAGTGGACCTTTCCAGTTCAAACCCATGTTGTTCAAGTGTCAGCTCTATCTCTGTGTATATCTATATTCTCTTTTAGAAGAATTGACTGACCAAAGCTGACAGGGACAAAAATTATGATTTTACTCCCTACCTTGCTAATAATCTACGTGTAGTCATTGAAATTTTCTGGGTGCTCTTAGAATATCACAAGGTGTGTGTGTGTGTGTGTGTGTGTGTGTATACATATAAAACATAAAACTGAGATTTTTGTTGAGTATGTTCCTACTCCGATAACATTTAAGATAATGTTAAGAATTTGAACAAATATAGCAGTACACCAGAACTTCAGTTATGTTCCTTTACCAAAACATATCAGCAAATTTAAAATGTCTGATTTATTGCCATCTGGAATTATAGCAATGAGGAAGATTATATAAAGAAGTATTTATACTGTAGGGTTAGTTGCATACTAAGTTAGAAAGGAAAGATTAGAATATTGAAAGTAAATGTCTCTGACAAAAGAAAACATGACCAAAATGGAGAAACCAAGAGTCACATTTTCTAGCATAATGGAAAATTTCAAGAATCACTGGAATTCATATGTATGACTATAGAACTTTGATTTCAATAGCCCTCTTGTTACAAGCCATGCAGACTGCATTGCTCTGTGTTCATCCAATATTCAGCAAGTATTTATTGTGATAGGGCTCTGGGGATATAATTATAGTGATAGTAGTGGGGGTTTGTTTTGAGATTGTAGATAATTGCTACTGTCTTTTAAACTTGATGATTTCAAATGAATATTCATATATATGAGTAAGTTATTTATGCCTAAACACTAGTGTGTTTGTTACTTTTAAAATAAAAAGCAGAATCTTGTCATCTCTAACTGAAGGCAGTTCTGTGTTTTTCAAATCTTTATACTTTTTCTTGCCTTACTGCATTGATTAGAACCTCTAATCCACTGTAAAATAGGAATGGTGACTAGTGAGAGCAGATATTCTTGCCTTACTCATGATCTTGGGGAAAAGACTGAATTTTCACTATTAAGTACGATGGATTTTTTTTATCACTTTGAGGAAATTTCCTTCTATTCCTACTATGCTAAGAGTATCATGATGGTCATGATGTATTATTCTTTTTTACATATCACTGGTTTGGTTTACTAATATGTTATTGAAGAGTTTTACTTTTATGTTTGTGAGGAATATTGGGGCCTATAGTTTTTGTTTTGTTTTGTCTTTTTACTGTCTATCTACTTTTGGTATCTGGGTAATACTGAGTTCATAAAATGAGTAGAGAAGTGTTGCTATCTTCTATTTCTGGAAGAGATTGTGTAGACTTGGCATTATATCTTTTTTAATGTTTGATAGGTGTTGCCAGTGAAACTGTCTGGACTGGAGTTTTCTTTTTTGAAGGTTTTTAAACCATGAATTTAATTTCTTTACTAGTTACAGGATTATTTGGGGCATCTATTTCTATTGACTTTATTTTTCCTTTTTCTTCAGTTTCCAGTGTCATTCATTTCTATTATTACATTTATTTCTCTCTTTTGCTTGCTTTAGATTTATTTTGCTCTTTTTTGAAGGTGAAAGCTTAGATGATTGATTTTTGACCTTTCTCCTTTTCTAATGAAAGCATGTAATGCTATACACTTCCTTCTAAATACTACATTAGCTGCATCCCCCAAATTTTCTGCCTGTTTTCTTAATCCCGTTACTGATTGATTTGATTTGATGCTGGATTTCAGTTTTTTGCTTGGCTGGTTTATTCTTTGTTTGTTCTTACTCCTAGGGCGGAACTTTTCATGAATCTCAACTGAAAGTCTGGAATGTTTACCAGGGTTTCTCCTCCTCTGTGGGCCCTGATTTCTAATTTTTGTCTCCCAAGCACTTTGATAATTATCAAAACTCAGCTTTTTAGCCCCTTATCCTCTGCTTTCCACTTGTCTTTTTCAGCTCAGCTTGAAATAGCAGATAACTCTAGGAAAGCAGCATAGTCTTGGGTTATCCTTGCTATTCCCTTTTCTCTGTAATCTTGTCCTGTTAAGTACTGGCTGCTTTGATAGTCCTTAGCTTTTAATTTTTGCCCTCCCATCTCTAACATATGGGTAATTGAAAGGAGAAGGGAGGGAGGAGTGGTGAGGGTGCTTTTTTTTCTGCTGGATGTATATATCTTCTTGAGACACTGTGACAAAATGGCCCCAGCTAATTGCTGGAATTACCTTCTCAGCCAGCCACTGCAACCAGAATTGTTTCTCTTGGTACTTAGTAAGGAGAAGACAACCACAGCTAGCTGGGTGCTTTCTTTTCTGCTGGATGTGTATATCTTCTTGAGATACTGTGACAAAATGGCCCCAGCTAATTGCTGGAATTACCTTCTCAGCCAGCCACTGCAACCAGAATTGTTTCCATTGGTACTTAGAAAGGAGAAGACAACCACAGCTAGCTGGCTCCATATCCCAGCTGGAAAATGGACAGATTTGATAATGTCTGTAACTTCCAGACATTTAGTTTCACAGACTCTCTGGTCTTTTCATTAGGTTCTCAGTAACATGACTGCATTTTGGCAAACTAGTTGTGTGGACATTTTATCAGTTGTTATAGAATTGTATTTCTGTTATGTGCATGTGAATGTATAATTTATCATTTAAGTGATCCTTTTTTACTCTTTGAGGGATATAAGACCAAACAGTGATTTTTGCATTCAAACAGTGAACATATTAAAATTACTTTAATGATTCCATTTATCTCTACTTTTGGCATATTTTTAACTATACCTCTGTGTTTTTGTTTGGGTAGATATTTGTGTGTGTGTTTAGTGGTTGTTCTAGAGTTTATAGTATACATCTTCACCTTATCACCATCTGTCCTCAAAATATATCACTTAACTCATAACTTAAGAACTTTACAGTATATTTCCATTCCATCTTTTGTATTATTTTTGTCATTTTATTTCTATGTTATAAACTTCATGATATGGTATTATTTTAACTTTAGTCAGTCAGTTTTCTTTTAAAGAGATTAAAAATGCAGGGTGAAAAAGCCTTATATTGATCCAAATATTTGTCATTTCCTCTTTTTTACATTCCTTTGTGTTGATTCAGATTTCCATCTGGTGTCATTTTTTTCCTGGCTGAAGAACTTCTTTTGTCATTTCTTGCAATGTAGTTCTGCTGGATAAATTCTTTCAGCTTTTGTTTGTCTGCAGAAATACGTCTTCCTTGTCTGCAAAAATACATGAGTTCCTTCTTTTAAAGCTATTTTTGTTAAGGGTGTAAGTCAGTGCTGACAGGGTTGTTTTCCCTTTCAGAACTTCAAATATACTCCATTGTTTTCTGGCTTGTGTAGTTTCTGATGAGAAGTCAGCTGTCATTTGTAATTTTGTTCCTCTGTCAGTAATGTGATTTTTCCCTCCTGTAACCACTTTTAAGATTTTCTCTTTATTACTTAGAGAATAATTTCATTTTTCTCATTTTCAGCAATTTCATTGTAATGTGACTTGCTGTGTTTTTTTTTTTTTCCTAATGTTTGTTATGCTTGGGGTTCTTTGACCTTCTTTAATCTGTAGGATTATAGTTTTCATCAAATTTGAAAAAAAATTGCCATTATTTCTTCAAAATTTTTTCCATTCTTCTTGCATTCTTCCAAATACTCATATGTTAGACCATTTGATATTGTTCCACAGGTCACTAGGGTTCTCATCTTTTGTGTGTTTTTATTTTTTGTCTTCTCTGTGCTTCATTTTTAGATAGACTCTATTACTATTTTAGATAGACTGTTACATTTTAGATAGACTCCAACTCACTGGTTGTCTTTTTTTCTGCAATGTCTAAATCAGCTGTCAATCCCATCTAATATTGTGTTTTCCATTTCAGATATTGTATTTTCATATCTAGAATTTCAGTTTAGTTCTTTTTTAGATCTTCCATATTTCTCAATGTGTTTGTTTTTCTTTACATCTCTGAGTATATAGAACAAGTTTATAATAGCTGTTTTCATATCTTTTTCTGCTGATTCCATCATTCTATCTTTTTTGTGTCTGTTTTTAAGTTTTTATTGGTCATGAGTCTGAAATTTAATATTTAATTATTGCTGTAATCTTAACATCGTTGAGTATGAAGAAATTCATTCTCTTGTTATTTATTTTCTTTTATGGTCTAAGAATCCAAATCCAGATAAAGGTAAACCTCCTTGTAATGCTCAAGAGTTAGAAGAATGTGATATTTTCTTTGAAGAGAGCTCCAGTTTATGCAGATTTGATGGCAGTACATTAAAAACTACTCATGTGGTAAGTTCTTGATAATGATATTTCTAAAAATTTGTAAATAAATAGAAGTTATTCAGATGAAATGATAATTGATTGACTAAATACTATTTTGCAAAGACAGCTTGATTGTCAGTTACTGGCTGTGATGTAAATTTCTTCACTCCCTAAAGTAGCCATCTTTTTATACCATCATTCCTAATTAAACAACGTTGTATGTTTGGCACTACTGCATATTGATATCTTTTCAGTGGGCTTTTTTTCTGTGCAGTTTTTCTATGTGTAGTTGTGCCTGTAATATATAACAACTTAATATCTAACTTTCACTCACTGTCCTTTCCTAACTTTTTCTGGATACTTAACATTTTTTTAACTAATGGCTGGGTATTACAATACTCAAAGGTGTTATAAAAATGAGCATTTTTTTGATTATACCTATGTAGACAAATGAGATGGAATGGCATAAGACCAGTGGGTGGAAAGAGGTGTCATTCAAGCTTGTACCAAAATTACTTACTCTTATGATTAATTTCTGCATCTGCTTTGCTCTCCTATAACTAACTAACGCCAATAATTTCTAAAAAGCACAGAGATGACATTTTGCTTACCACAGTGTACCTAACACCCACCAAAGGTTCTGATTCTGATAACTGCTTAAAAACATATTTTTAGACTGATCTCTTGGTGACAGTCATAGAAATAAAAATTGTTTTAGGTGCATCTTGGATCTCAAGAAATTTGCATACACTTTTATGTTTCCCTTCTTTGTCAATCACTCCTCTAACTAAAGAGTAAACAAAGTTCTTGGTCATATTATTTTATGCAAACCGGGCATTGAGCCAAAGCCCAGATGATCAAAGTCGTTAGATTTTTTTAGGCGTTTTGCTTCTTAGATATTGTTTAGTTCTGACATAATCCCATAGATAACTCCCTTAATTGTGAGTGAAGAGCCATTACACAATTACTCTTACTGCCTTGGGTTAGATTTTAGAAAATCATTCCTAAGTGTGACTGATGAAAGACTCTTCAATCTGACTAACTGTAGATTATTTATTCTTGAAGAATCTGGCCTTTCTTCCTAAAGTTATAGTCTTAGGAGCTATAACTTTTAGGTACTGTTTCCTGCCTAACTTTTATAGAGAAGACACCTGATCTTAGATGTCGTAAAATGTTATTGTTTAAGCTTAGCTTCTCCGAGAATTTCATTTCATTTTAGTATAGCACTACTAAGTAGTATTGATCAAGTAGTTTAATGTTGGTCACTGAGAGGCATCTAGTTAATGATACCTCTCTTTATTTGCTATGTTTAAGCATACTAAAAATTAAAACCAAGGAGTAACAGAAGGGGACCAAAATAAAACATTTATTATTTACAAATTAGGGTACAAAAGCCCCATCTGCTGACTAAATCCTAGAATTTAGCAGATTTAATCTTAGTTACAGGCATTGCCAAACCAGATCTGGCTGACTCTGGTGGAGCGGTGGAAACATCTTATTCTCTGTGGCCTCTAAGAGGAAGAAGTTGATACTACTTATATACTTATATAAATATATACTCTCTTACATTTTTCTAAGCTTTGTTGAAGTTCTCAATTTGTTCATTCTCCCAAGCTCAGTGAGCATCTTTATGACCATTATTTTGAACTCTTTATCACTTATCTCTTAAATCACTTATCTCTGTTTCATTAAGGTCTTTTTCTGAGGTTTTATCTTATTGCTTCCTTTGAAAGATATTCCTCTGTTTCTTCATTTTCCTTGACTTGATGTGTTGGTTTCTATCCATTAAATAAAATAGCCATCTCTCCCAGTTAAAGACGTGGTCTCATATAGGAGATGAACCTTATTGTTCAACTCTGCCCCAAGTTCTTAGTTGCCTCTCAGACTTTGTGATTGTCCAAGCAGCTTTTTTTTTTTGGCTCCCAGTAGTTGAGGGTGTGCCAAGACCTGTTAGTGTACCAAAACGGACGATCTCAGTCAGCACCTGAATTCAGGCTGGTTGGAAGCCAGACCCTCAGGCATCAGGGTTTGAAGTACACAAATATGTACCGTCCTGTGGGATCGCAAACATAAGTCAGTCCCACTGTCCACCAGAGCCAGGTGATCTAGAGGTATACCCTGGGCGACAGTCGCAAAAATTGGGGCACCAGATGAGTATGCAAGCTCCTTTCCTGGAGATACCAGTGACTTAGAGTAAGGCCGAGGGAATGTGCAAAGATGGCAGTCACTGGCCTCTGTCCACAGAGAGCAGCAGCACCTCAGTAGGCCTCTAGGTATGTGTCACACCAGAAGCTTCACTACTGTAGTGAAGTAGTGAAGTAGCTTCACTACTCTGAGGCTTTAGGACAAGCAGAGAGGGTTTTTTCACAGAAAGACTGGGGGTGTGTTTCGGTCTGCCATCTCCGTTGAGCCCTGTAGTGGTGGTCAGCCAGGAACTGTCTCTAATTGCTATAGTCCCATGGCACCAGGAATGCAAGCCCTACTGGCTACCAGAACGAGGCAATCAGTGAGCATCCCCTGGGCAGAAACCACAAAAATCAGAGCACCAGATCTGTGTACAAGGTTCCCTTTGGGAGATTACTGATGCTCTGAAGTGAGGCAGAGGAAGAGTGCAAAAGATGGCACTTACCTCCTCTCCCTGAAGTATATTTCAGTAGGCTCCTAGATGTGTGTTGAATTAGATACTTGCCCCTCCTTCATGGGAGGAGGCGAGTTCAGTATCTTTCTATATTGCTGTCTTGAACCAGTATCTCAATTGAGTTAAATTTGAGGCCAAAGTTTCTTTTTATAATGATAAGCACTTTGATTTTTCTATCATTAGTCATTTTTTATGAATATAGGCAAAGATTCAGTGAAGTAAAAATGCATAAACATTGATGTTTGGGAATAAGTGGAATGGTAATAACTGGAACAACAATTAAGTACTAAGTCCATCTTCTTTCTGTAGACAGATTTGGGGACTTCCCTGCAGGTCCAATGAAGGGGGCACAGGTTCGATCCCTGGTTGGGGAACTAAGATCCCACATGCTGTGCAGTGCGGCCAAAAGAAATAATAATAATTTAAAAAGTAAAAATAAAAAATAAAGACACATTTGGTAGGTCAGTGTATTGTATGAAAGTCAAGGTCTGTGTTGTCAAATGTAGCTTGTTCAAAAATAGTTTCTTGGTGTGCCTAAGAGGATACCAGTTGGCATGTCATTGGGAAAGGGAATGAAGGAGGCTCCAATATTGTGGATATTCAGTGGTACATCCATTTTAGGCATCAGATAGTACTATATGGGTAATTCGTACTCCTTTCTGCAATGTTTACTTCAGGTTTATCTTCTTGATTTCATTTGTCATGACTTTGGACAATTTGAAATTACCTGTACATGGAAAGGTCAGTATATATCCTTAATTTAGAAGAAAAAAAAAAATTAACAAAAAGGTCAGAACTCTATATTGTAAATGACAGATTTTCCAAAATATAAAATTCCCTGAAAGAAATGTAAATTAGGGTTAGAATTTGGCATTTGGAAAGTAAAATGTTAAATGAATATATGTAGCAGCAGAATAAAAGAGAAATATTAAATTTCAGAAGTGAAGGAGAAAAGTAATAAGATGTGATCACTGGGGTGTAAAGCTCAAATCAGAATTTAGAAACAGTTGAAGATGAATTATTTTTGCTTTTATCTAGAGCTGTGTTATCCAAAATATTAGTCACTAGCCACATAGCTTTTGAGCACTTGCAGTGTGGCTAGTTTGTTTGAGATGTGCTGTAAGTGTAAAATACACAACCAGATTTTGAAAACTTAGCATGAAAAAAAGAATGTGAAATGTATTGTTAATAATGACTTTTATATGAATGTTCATGTTGAAATGATAATTGGTTATGTTTGGTTAAGTGAAATACATTTATTAAAATGAATATATCCCATTTCTCTTTACTTTTTTTTTTTGCGGTATGCGGGCCTCTCACTGTTGTGGCCTCTCCCGTTGCGGAGCACAGGCTCCAGACACGCAGGCCCAGCGGCCATGGCTCACGGGCCCAGCCGCTCCGCGGCATGTGGGATCTTCCCGGACCGGGGCACGAACCCGTGTCCCCTGCATCGGCAGGCGGACTCTCAACCACTGCGCCACCAGGGAAGCCCTCTCTTTACTTTTTAATGTGGCTGCTAGAAAACGTAAAATTATGTATTTGCCTTGCATTTTATTACTGCCAGACAACACTGATCTTTAGAGATCAAACTAAATATAGCCTTGAACAATCAAAAGATGATAAGATGTTTTTTAGAAATTACAGTGAATTTTGCAAATCAGGTGGTATTCATCATTTACTGTTTAAAACATGAGAATGAAACAGCTGAAAAGAATATTTGTAACTTATAAACTCACTGAGACAGTAAGCAGAGGAAGTACAAACAGGAAATAATTCTTTTAGGTTAATGTCACTAAGAAAGGTAGTAGAAATGGCATGTATTCAGTATACTATTTCTTTCAAAAAGATATTAAGAATAGGATCAGAGTTTATAGAGGAAGGAAGTACATTTAGAAAGTATCTAAATCCGTGGTTCTCAAGCTTTTAAGCTCCTTGAGGTACTGAATTGACAATTTTCTTGATTGTATCAAATTTGACTATATTAGAAATGAAGCTATGTAATAATTTCCCTGCCTTCATGCTCAGAGTAAGTATATATCTCTGTAACAGTGCCTGAAAGTGGTAGGAGACAAATCCTAGTGCTAGTTGTTACTCTGGGATGGACCTGAGGCTCACCATTAGGTTGGTGAGGAGGTATTCTCTTCTGGAAGAGTTAGAAATAACCAGAGCACCATTCAGGCAGCTGTCTATGAACCATCTTCCCTGGAAGCAGTCTGCACCCCTCTCCCCAAGTCTTCCTAATTACCAGGCAGTAAAATAGAGGAACATTTGTTGCCTGATTGGCCATACAATTTGGTCAGCATATTTGCTACCAGCACCCACAGACTTACCTCAAATTGTATAACTTGAACCATAAGGCCCTCATATTTTTTCTTTAAGAGAGCCATGTCTCTATCAGCATCCCATCTTTCTCTCCAAAATCACAGTGCATTTGAGATTTTTAACTTTCCCATAAACTAGCAAGTTAGCCTGCCATAGTTTCATAGATGCTGGTAAAAGACATGAGACTCTTGGGTCAGAAACAAAGGACAGTTTATTACTGACAGCAGTAATATTAGCTAGAGTATCAACATTTGGACCAATTCCCAGTGCCCCAATTCCCACAGTGTAATATGGAGACGACCAGAAAGCTTGGCTGACCTTGCAGGAGAGAGAGATTATGTTCATGCTACTGGACAGTAAAAAAAAAAGCCTGCCTTTTGCTCTGGAGGGAGACAGTTTACCTTCCACAGTTGTTTGCTCTAAGAACACCTTGAAGTAGTAGCCTAGAATACATTAGTGCTTCTGCTAGAAAGATGTGCAGAAATGAAAGAGTCCTTAGGATAATTGTCTCCCTGCAAGTTAATGTTCAGGTATCAGAGTACTACTGGTGTCATAATGAGTGTGATTCAACTGAAAGCACTTCAGTTTCTTTCAGGGTTATGAGCATATAATGGATAATGTCAATTATTTGTTGCCAATGGTTATTATTGACATTACCTGTGACAGACCTATTTGAAGTAGTCTTCAATTCCATTTTTACCTTCTGTTCTCTGAAAGGAAAGATAATTTTAGTTGCATATCACATATTTCTTGATTCTTAAAGTTTCTACAGTTATCAAGCCCTCAGTCCACTAGAATTTAGCCTTTAGGGCCCTTGAGATATCAATGAGATTGTTACTTGACTGACAGAATTTTTTCTTAGAATATGAGTTCATATATACTGAGCATCTCTACAGGAAGAAACTCTTCCTAGAAGTTTTTGTTTTAGATAGAATATTTAATAAACTTTCATCTAGAATCTTAAAGGACAAGGATATTTTCAGAAACTATCCTAAGTGACAATCCCAGTTGGAAGACCTTTTATCAGACGACCTATGGCTCTTTTCTTTTTTTATTCAGCAGCCTTTTTCCCAGGACGATTGCCCCTCACACACCAGATAAGGGAAATTCCCTTATCTGGGAATTTATAGATACTTG
Source organism: Physeter macrocephalus (assembly GCF_002837175.3). NCBI lineage: Eukaryota > Metazoa > Chordata > Mammalia > Artiodactyla > Physeteridae > Physeter > Physeter macrocephalus. The sequence goes on along the minus strand of NC_041228.1, from coordinate 26,217,057 downwards.
ACAATAATTTATTATTGTCAATTTATAGATACTTGACAATAAATGTAGTTTGTTATTATGGACAATAAGCCTAACACAGAAATACAATTAGCCTGATTTGTGACAAGGATAATACTACAATATAGTGGGGAAACAGATGGTCACAATAAATGGCTCTTAGTCTGTTAGATATCCATAGGAAAAATAATTTACTGACACTTACATCACACCATATGCAAAAATCAATTACAGATGGATTGCATGTCTAAACATGAAACAGTAAATTAATAAAGCATATAGAGGAAAACACATTTTTGCGGCATTGGAGCAGGTAGAGATTATTTGAACAGGGCATATAAAACACTAACTGTAGAAAAAAGATGTTCAGTTGGATCAAAATTAAAAACATTAAAAACGTCTGTTTATCAAAAGATGCCATTATGAGAGTGAAGAAGGAAACTTGCAGTGAGGAGAAGATATTTGTAATACACGTGTTTGACAAATGGTTCATATCTGGAACAGGGTCAGTAACCGTACTGGTTACCTACAGCCACCTGATTGGTAAAAAAGTTTTATTGGAACACAACCATAGACATTTATTTGTATGTTGTCTGTGGCTTCTTATATACTACATCAAGAGAGTTGAATAGTTTTAACAGAGACCATATGGCCTTAAGGCCTGAAATATTTACCATCTGGCCCTTTGAGTAAAAGTTTGCTGATCCCTTCTTTAGACAGTACTATACTGGCTTGATTCTGTAGCTATGTAGTGAGTCTTGATTTCAGTTAGGGTTAGTCTTGATCTTTGTTTTTATTTTCCTAAATTGGTTTTGTTTTTGTAAAAACTTTACAATCAGCTTTTCAATTTGTACAAAAACATCTGCTGGGATTGTCATTGGGATTGTGTTTAATTTGTAGGTCAACTTGAGGAGAATTGATTGATATCTTAATAATATTGAGTTGTGTCATTCATGAACATTGTATGTCTCTGTTTATTTAGGTTTCCCTTAATGTTTCCTAGCAATATTTTGAAGCTTTTAGTGTTAAGTTTAACACCTGTATTTCATATTTTGGAAGCTATTGTAATTAGTATATATTTTTAATTCCCAATTTGTTTTGTCTTTTACATAGAAATAAGGTTGAGTGACTTTATATTGTAACTTATAAATTCTCTGTTTCCAGTGCTTTTTTGTAGATACATCAGTATGTTCATGTACAGGATAATGCCTGTGAATTAAGATAGTTAACATTTCTTTTCAGTCAGTACACCTTTTTTTTTTTTTTTTTTTTTTTTTTGTGGTATGCGGGCCTTCCTCTGTTGTGGCCTCTCCTGTTGCGGAGCACAGGCTCCGGACGCGCAGGCTCAGCGGCCATGGCTCACGGGCCCAGCCGCTCCGCGGCATGTGGGATCCTCCCATACCGGGGCGCGAACCCAGTTCCCCTGCATCGGCAGGCGGATGCGCAACCACTGCGCCACCAGGGAAGCCCCAGTCAGTACACCTTTTATTTCTTTGTCTTGTCTTATTGTACTAGGTAGGACATCAGATGCAGCGTTGAATTTCATTGATGGGAGCAGAAATCCTTGTCTTATTCCTAGTCTTAGGAAGAAGGATTGAGTGGTTTAGCATCAAATATGACATTAGTTCTAGGGTTTATGTATGTTAGGTTGAGGAACTCACTTATAGTCAATTTTGCTGAGATTTTTATCTTTTTAATCATGAATGTGTGTTGAATTTAAGTGCTTTTTTGGGCATTTGCTTGATTATATGGATTTTCTTCTTCTGTTAATACGTTCAGTTTTATCATTTAATTAAAAAATTGTAACATGAGCATTATTTTAAGGATTTTTTAATTTCTGTATTCATAAGGGATATTAATCTATGGTTTTCCTGTAATTTCTTCTTTAGATAACAGTAATCCTGTCTTCATAATATGAATTGAGAGGTTTATTTTCTGAAAGAGTTTGTATAGGGTAGGTATTATTTGCTCCTTAAATGTTTGGTAAAATTTATCACTGAAATTACCTGTGCCTGGCGATTTTTTGTGGGAAGGGTTTTAATTACGAATTTAGCTTTGTTAGTAGATACAGAGCCATTCCGATTTTCTCTTTCTTCTTTAGCCTGTGTTGATCGTTGTTGTCCTTCAAGATATTAATCCATTCCATCCAAGTTGTTGAATTATTGCAGAAGTCCTCCAAAATACTCTCTCATTGTCTTTTTAATGTTTGTAGGATTGTAGTAATGGCCCCTGTATTTACTAATTATGGGTTTAATTTACTCCTCTTTTTCTAGTTTCTTAGGTGGAAACATAGGTAATTGATTTGTAGCACCTCTCCTCTGATAAATGCATTTAGAGCTATAGATTTCCATCAAAGTACCACTTAACCTTCATTCCATATATTTCATTTTATTTCGGCTTAACGTATTTTCTAATATCCTTTGAGATTTCTTCTTTGACCCATGCTTATTTATAAGGTGGTGGTTTAATTTCCAACTATGTAGGGATTTTTGTGATGTGTGTGAGTGTGTGTGTGTGTGTGTGTGTGTGTGTGTGTGTATGTGTATACAGGTTTTTTTCTTTTTAAACTGATTTCTCACTTAACTTCATTGTGGTTAGGGATAACCAGTCTTTTAAAATTTATACAAACTTGTTTATAGCCTAGTACATACATGGTCTCTGTAGGTATTTTTTCCATATATACTTGAAAATATGTATATGCTGTGGTTGGGTGACCTCAATTTGTGTTAGGTCAAGTTGTATTAGGTTCAATAGCTGAGGTGTTTTTTTTTTAATTTTTATTTTATATTGGTGCATAGTTGATTGTCGGTGTTTTGTGTTAGTTTCAGGTGTACAGCAAAGTGATTCAGCTACACATATACATGTGTCTATTCTTTTTCAAATTCTGTTCCCATTTAAGTTATTATAGAATATTGAGTAGAGTTTCCTGTGCTATACAGTAGGTCCTTGTTGGTTATCTATTTTAAATATAGTAGTGTGTATATGTTAATCCCAAACTCCCAATTTATCCCTCCCCCCCACCTTTCCCCTTTGGTAAACCTAAGTTTGTTTTCTAAGTCTGTGAGTCTGTTTCTGTTTTGTAAATAAGTTCACTTGTATCATTTTTTTAGATTCCACATATAAGTGATATCATATGATATTTGTCTTTCTGTGTCTGACTTATTTCAGTTAGTATGATAATCCCCAGGTCCATCCATGTTGCTGCAAATGGCATTTCAGTTTTTTAATGGGTAATATTCCGTTGTATATATGTACCGCATTTTCTTTATCCATTCATCTGTCATTGGACATTTAGGTTACTTCCATATCTTCGCTATTGTAAACAACACTGCAATGAACATTAGGGTGCATGTATCCTTTCGAACCATGGTTTTCTCTGGATATACCCAGGAAAGTGGGATTGCTGGATCATACGGTAGCTCTATTTTTAGTTTTTTTAAGGAACTTCCATACTGTTCTTCATAGTGGCTATACCAGCTTACATTCTCACCAACAGTGTAGGAGGGCTCCCTTTTCTCCACACCCTCTACAGCATTTATTATTTGCAGACTTTTTGATGATGGCCATTCTGACTGGTGTGAGGTGACACCTCTTTGTAGTTTGATTTGTATTTCTCTAATAACTAGCGATGTTGAGCATCTTTTCATGTGCCTCTTAGCCATCTGGATGTCTTTTTTTTTTTTCTTTTTTGGCTGCACCGCATGGCTTGTGGGATCTTAGTTTCCTGACCACAGATTGAACCCAAGCCCCCAGCAGTGGAAGTGCCATGTCCTAACCACTGTACCACCAGGGAATTCTCTGTATGTCTTCTTTGGAGAAATGTCTATTTAGATCTTCTGCCCATTTTTTGATTGGATTGTTTGTTTTTTTTGATATTGAGCCACATGAGCTGTTTGTAAATTTTGGAGATTAATCCCTTGTCGGTTGCATCATTTGCAAATATTTTCTCCCATTCTCAGGGCTGTCTTTTCATTTTGTTTATGGTTTCCTTTGCTGTGCAAAAGTTTTTGAGATTAATTAGGTCCCATTTGTTTATTTTTGTTTTTATTTCCATTATTCTAGAAGATGTATCGAAAAAGATATTGCTGCAATTTATGTCAAAGAGTGTTCTGCCTATGTTTTCCTCTAAGAGTTTTATAGTATCCAGTCTTACATTTAGGTCTTCAATCCATTTTGAGTTTATTTTTGTGTAAGGTGTTAAGGAATGTTCTGATTTCATTCTTTTACATGTAGCTGTCCAGTTTTCCCAGCACCACTTTTTGAAGAGACTGTCTTTCCTCCATTGTATAATCTTGTCTCCTTTGTTGTGGACTAATTGACCATAGGTGCATGGGTTTATTTCTGGGCTTTCTGTCTTGTTCCATTGATCTATATTTCTGTTTTTGTGCCAGTACCATACTGTTTTGATGACTGTAGCTTTGTAGTGTAGTCTGAAGTCAGGGAGCCTGATTCCTCCAGCTCCATTTTTCTTAAGATTGCTTTGGCTACTTGGGGTCTTTTGTGTCTCCATACAAATTTTAAGATTTTTTTTGTTCTAGTCCTGTGAAAAATGCCATTGGTAATTTGGTAGGATTGCATTGAATCTGTAGATTGCCTTGGGTAGTATAGCCATTTTGACAGTATTGATTCTTCCAATCCAAGAACATGACATATCTTTCCATCTGTTTGTGTCATCTTCAGTTTCTTTCATCAGTGGCATAGTTTTCTGAGTACAGGTCTTTTATCTCCTTAGGTAGGTATATTCCTAGGTATTTTATTCTTTTTGATGCTAAGGTAAGTGGTATTGTCTCTTTAATTTCTCTTTCCAATCTTTCTTTGTTAGTGTATAGAAATGCAACAGATTTCTGTGTATTAATTTTGTATCCTGCAACTTTACTGAATTCATGGATGAGCTGTAGTAGTTTTCTGGTAGCATCTTTAGAATTTTCTATGTATAATATCATGTCATCTGCAAACAGTGACAGTTTTACTTCTTCTTTTCCAATTTGGATTTCTTTTATTTCTTTTTCTTTTCTGATTGCCATGGCTAGGACTTCCAAAACTATGTTGAATAAAAGTGGAAAGAGTGGACATCCTTGTCTTGTTCCTGATCTTAAAGGGAATTCTTTCAGCTTTTCACCATTGGGTATGATATTAGCTGTAGGTTTTGTCATTTATGGCCTTTATTATGTTGAGGCATGTTCCCTCTATGCCCACTTTCTGGAGATTTTTTATCATAAATGGGTGTAGAATTTTGTCAAAAGCTTTTTGTGCATCTACAGAGATGATCATATGGTTTTTATTCTTCAATTTGTTATTTTGGTTTATCACACTGATTGACTTGCAGATATTGAAAACTCCTTGCATCCCTGGGATAAATCCCACTTGGTCATGGTGTATTATCCTATTAATGTATTGTTTCTAGTTGTGGCCTTTTCTTTTCCACCTAGAGAAGTTCCTTTAGCATTTGTTGCAAAGCTGGTCTGGTGGTGCTGACTTCTGTTAGCTTTTGCTTGTTTGTAAAGCTTTTGATTTCTCTATCAAATCTGAATGAGAGCCTTGCTGGGTAGAGTATTCTTGGTTGTATGTTCTTCCCTTTCATCACTTTATTGTGGCACTCCCTTCTGGCCTGCAGAGTTTCTGCTGAGAAATCAGCTGATAACCTTATGGGAGTTCTCTTGTACATTATTTGTTGCTTTTCCCTTGTTGCTTTTAATTTTTTTTCTTTGTCTTTAATTTTTGTCAGTTTGATTATTATGTGTCTCAGTATGATCCTCCTTGGGTTTATCCTGCCTGGGACTCTCTGTGCTTCCTGGACTTGGTTGACTGTTTCCTTTCCCATGTTAGTGAAGTTTCCAGATATTATCTCTTCAAATATTTTCTCAGGTTCTTTTTCTCTCTTCTCCGTTTGGGACCCCTATAATGCGAACTTTTGTGAGTTTAATGTTTTCCCATAGTTCTGTTAGACTGTCCTCAATTTTTCTTTATTCTGGTCTGTGGCAGTGATTTCCACTGTTCCGTCTTCAAGCTCACTTATCCGTTCTTCTGCCTCATTTATTCTGATACAGATGACTTCTATTGTATTTTTAATTTCAGTTTATTTTATTGTTCATCTCTGTTCTTTATGTTTTCTAGCTCTTTGGTAAACATTTCTTGTATCTTCTTGGTCTGTGCCTCCATTCTTTTTCTGATATCTTGGATCATCTTCACTGTCATTATTCTGAATTCTTTTTGGGGTAGATTGTCTCCATTTCACTTAGTTGTTCTTCTGGGGTTTTATCTTGCTCCTTTGTCTGGGACATATTCCTCTGCTGTCTCATTTTATCTAACTTCCTGTGATTGTGGTTTCCATTCTGTAGGCTGCAGCATTGTAGTTCTTCTTGCTTCTGCTGTCTACCCCCATCTCGTTGTGCCGCCTTCTTTGTCTTTGGATATAGGATATCGTTTTTGGTAGGTTCCAGTGGTTTTTTTGTTGATGGTTGTTCAGCAGTTAGTTATTTTGGTGTTTTTGTGAGAGGAGGTGAGCTTACATCCTTCTACTCCGCCATCTTGTCTCCACCCAACGTTTGACACTCTTGAGCCTCTGTATTCACAGGGGCAGGTGGTCCTCTTGGTTGCTGCCAAGTCAGCAGAGTTTGTGGCTGCAGCTCTGCCTCCTCTCAATTAGTTGAACTTTTAATATCCCTTTTGTCCTTCTCTCTACTTATTACAGTTTCCAGGTGAGGAGGGTTACAATCTTCAAATGTAATTGTGAATTTTAAAGTTTCTCCTTTTAATTTTTAGTCTTGTCAGTCTTAATTCAAGTATTTTGAAGCTGTGTAATATTAGGAGCATACACATTTAAGATTTTTTTTTGTTCTCTAGATGAACTGACCCTTTTGTCATTATGAAATGCCTGTTTTTATCTCTGGCTAATGCTCTTTGTCATGAAACATACTCTGTTTGATATTAGTGTAACCACAACAGCTTTCTTGTGATTAGTATTTATATGATTAAATTTTTTCCATCCTTAACCTGCAACATGTATCTTAATATTTAAAACATGTTTATTAGTTATCTGTTGCTATATAACCAGTTATCCCAAAACTTAGTGATTTAAAACAGAAACATTTACTATCTCATATTTTTGTGGGTCGGGAATTTGAAAGACATTTAGCTTGGTGGTTTGGGTTCAGAATATTTCTGAAGGTTATACTCAAGGTGTTGGCCTGGGCTGTAGTCATGTGAAGCTTGACAGGGGCTTCAGGATCCACTTACAAGCTCACTCATGTGGTTGTTGGCAGGAGACCTCAGCTTCTAGCCATGTGAGCCCCTTCATAAGGTTGCTTATGACATGGCCACTGCCTTCCCTTAGAGTGAGTGATCTGAGGAGGGTTGTGGGGAGAACAGAAGTGACCAAGATGGAAATTGTAATGTTTTTCTATAACTAGATCTTGGTAGTGATATACTGTTATTTCTGCTATATTCTGTTGGTCACACAGACCCACCCGAGTACATTGCGAGTGGGGAAGACATAGGCTGTGAATAAAAGAAGGCAGGGATCAAAGGGTGCCACTTTGGTAGCTGGCTATCATAGCCACTGATATGGGCATTGGGGGCACTGGCATACCCATTGTTCCCAGTGATTTATGGCCTTCTCATATGCAAAATAGGTACCCTGCAAAGGTCTCTTAAAGTCATATTCTGATATAGCATTCACTCAAAGGCAAGTGTATCATCACCTAAATCTTGTCCAGGTGTAGATGAGGATCCTTTAAGGACAGCTCCTTGGGTACAGTTGCTCTTGATCTGTGGCCCTGTGAACTAAAAGGCTAGTTATCTGCACCAGTATATCCAATATAACATGATGGGATAAGCATAGGATTATCACTGTACACATTTCTATACAAAAAGGGGGAATATGGAAGGTACACAGGGGTGACAGGTCCAAAGCAATTCCAAAATCTAGCCAGGCAAAATGTTGGAAGTTTCTCAAGCAAGACTCAACCCTACTCTTATTTGGAAGTGTTTCTCCCTGGCTCTTGGTTCTTTCTTCTGCCCTCTGGGCTCTTGATTCCACCTTTTAGGTCATCTTTCCTTATTTCTGAGAGATTACAGGCATACCTCGTTTTATTGTGCTTTACTTTATTGCACTTTGCAGATATTGCAGTTTTTACAAATTGAAGGTTTATGGCAACCCTGTGTTGAGAAGTATCTTCTAGTTGACTCTTGGCTCTTTTTTTAGTAACATGCTTAATTGAGGTGGTATTTTAGAAGTGACAGCTTAAGATTCAGCATCTGAATTCCTCAGTTTTTTTTTTTTTTTTTTTTTTTTTTTTTGTGGTATGCGGGCCTCCCTCTGCTGCGGCCTCTCCCGTTGCAGAGCACAGGCTCTGGACG
>NC_041228.1:26195885-26208629 GCF_002837175.3 Physeter macrocephalus | reverse complement strand
GCGAACCCGGTTCCCCTGCATCGGCAGGCGGACGCGCAACCACTGCGCCACCAGGGAAGCCCTGAATTCCTCAGTTTTGATATGCACATGCCTCTGGCCAGGGCAGTAACTATTCCTGGGTGAAGATTGGTGGTTGGGAAGAAGATGGTAGCTATAGAAACTGGCACCTGGATCGAGCTTCCAACAGCACTGTACAAGCTACCACTACAGTATAAATCTAACCATGGCTGGTGTTCCAAAAAGCCTAAATATGTCATTACAAGCATACCTCATTTTATTATGCTTTTCTTTGTTGTAGTTCTCAGATATTGAATTTTTTTGTTTTTGTTTTTACAAATTGTAGGTTTGTCACAACTCTGTGTCAAGCAAGTCTATCAGCAACTTTTTTCCAACAGCATTTGCTCACCTTGTGTTTCTTTGTCACATTTTGGTGATTCTCACAGTATTTCAAATTTTTCATTATTATATTTGTTATGGTGATGTGTGATCAGTGATCTTTAAAATTAGCATTGTAATTGTTTTGGGGCACCACAAACCATGCCCATATCATATCAGATGGCAAACTTAAGAGATAAAGGTGTGTGTTCTGATTGCTCTGCTGATTAGCAGATTAGTGATTACTGTTCCCCCATCTCTCCCTCTGCTTGGGCCTCCCTATTCTCTGAGACACAATAATATTGAAATTAGGCCAATTAATAACCCTACAGTAGCCTCTAAGTGTTCAAGTGAAAGGAAGAATTGCATGTCTATCACTTTAATCCAAAAGCTAGAAATGATTAAGCTAAGTAAGGAAGGCATGTCGAAAGCCAAGATAAGCTAAAAGCTAGGCCTCTTGTGCCAGTTAGCCAAGTTGTGAATGCAACGAAAAAGTTCTTGAAGGAAATTAAAAGTACTACTCCAGTGAACACATGAATGGAAGTCTAATTAAAGTTTAATGGGAGTCTAATTTTCCAGTCTAATTACATGGAGAAAGTTTTAGTGGTCTGGATAGAAGATCAGACCAGCGACAACATTCCCTTAAACCAAAGCCTAATCCAAAGCAAGGCTGTACTTTTCTTCAATTCCATAAAGGCTGAGAAAGATGAGGAAGCTGCAGAAGAAAAGTTTGAAACTAGTAGATATTATTAGTTCATTAGGTTTAAGGAAAGAAGCCATCTCCATAACATAAAAATGCAAGGTGAAGAATCAAGTGCTGATGTAGAAGCTGCAGCAAGTTATCCAGCTAAACTACATTGCACAACAGATTTTCAATGTAGGTGAAACAGCCTTATATGGGAAGAAGATAGCTAGAGAGTAGTCAATGCCTTGCTTCAAAGGATAGGCTGACTCTCTTGTTAGGGCTAATGCAGATGGTGACTTTAAGTTGAAGCCAGTGCTTATTTACCATTCCCAAAATTCTAGGGCCCTGAGAATTATGCTAGATCTCCTCTGGCTCTAAATGAAGCAACAAAGCCTGGATGACAGCACGTCTGTTTACAGCTTGGTTTACTGAATATTTTAAGCCCACTGTTGAGACCTACTGCTCATTGACATTGTACCTGGTCACTTAAGAGCTCCAGTTGAGATGCACTATGAGGTTTATGTTGTTTTCATGCCTGTTAACATAACATCCATTCTGCAGCCTGTGGATCAAGGAGTTGTTTCGACTTTCAAGTCGTATTTAAGAAATACACTTTGTAAGGCTGTAGCTGCCATGGATAGTGATTCCTCTGATGGACCTGGGCAAAGTAAATTGAAAACCTTCTAGAAAGAATGCATCATTCTAGATGCCATTAAAAACATTATGGGAAGAGATCAAAATATGAACATTAACAGGAGTTTGGAAGAAGTTGATTCCAACCCTCATGGATAACTTTGAGGGGTTTAAGAATTCAGTGGAGGAAGTCACTGCAGATATGGTGCAGTGATATGGAAATAGCAAGAGAACTGGAATTAGAAGTGGAGCCTGAAGATGTAACTGAATTACTGCAATCTCATGATAAAACTTTAATAGATGACAAGTCACTTACTCCTGGTGAAGATGCTGTCAAGACTGCTAAAATGGCAACAAAGGATATAGAATATTACTTAAACTTGGTAGATAAAGCAGTGTCAGGGTTTAAGAGGATTGATTCCAATTTTGAAAGAAGTTCTGTAGGTAAACTGCTGTCAAATAGCACTGCATGCTACGGAGAAATCAGTCGTCCATGAAAGGAAGAGTCAATTTTTGGCCAACCCAATATTTTTTAAAGTAGGTACATTTATTTTTTCAGTGTTACTGTGTGCTTAATAGACTGTAGTATAGTGTAGACATAACTTTTATATTCACTGGGAAACCAAAAAACTCGCTTTATTGTGATATTCACTATATTGCAGTGGTCTGAAACCAAACCTGCAGTGTTTTCAAGGTAGGCTTATACGTGTTTGCACTTTAATAGTTTTCTCAGCCTGTGTTATGGGCTGAATTGTATACCCGCCAAATTCATATGTTGGAATCCTAGCCCCTAGTCCTATCCTAACCTTGAGAATGTGACTATATTTGGAGATAAGACCTTTAAAAGATAATTAAGTTAAAATGAGGCCATTATGGTGGGTCCTAATCCAGACTTCTAGCCTCCAGAACTGTGAGAAAATAAATTTCTGTTGTTTAATCCACCCAGTCTGTGGTACTTTGTATGGCAACACTAGCAAAATAATATAGCCTACCTCCTAGAACTTGGAGAAATTGCAAGCATGGGGGGGTGGGGGTGGGAATCTAAGGACCACTTTTCATTTCGTGCTGTGTCCATTTCAGTCCAGACTGTTGTTATTCCTGCTGACTTAATTATCTTAAAATTTAGTGGATATTGTTAATCTTACTAGGATTTACTCCATTATACAAAAGCCACACACAATATCTTGTAGATAAGGCCTTTCTCTACCTTGAGTTTCTATTGAGATTCAGCTAATGAACAATGTCCTTAAACTATTTAGAAGCCCATTGTTGGATTAGTGAAGCATACTTTTTAAGTCTTTAGGGAGCCTTTTGTCTGACTGAGTGGTGCTTTCTTTGCACTTTGAGTTCTTTGAGTAAAGAGTTTTACAGTTATACCCTTGCTTTCATCTTTAGATTATGCTTTCCTGAGAGCACCCTGGATGTGATCTTTGCAGAGAAGCCATTTCTTAATTTGAAATCAATAGGTAGAACAGTATGTGTGTGTGATGACAGAGTCCACAGTACATGTGACTTCCTGTAGTCAGCGTTGAATTCTGAGGTTAAACAATGACCAGTAGAAAAAAGATATACTGGCAAATAATATTTCATTTTTGTTGTTTGTGTAGGATAGGATTGTCCATGTTACATCTCTGAAGGCAGTGAGTGTCTGATGGGCAGCAGAAAGATTTGGTATACATTTAACATATGGAAACAATCTTAAACCTTTAACCTTAAATCTTAAACTCTACAATAGGTGAGATTTCAAATTACTCTGCAAAATTGAGTATGTAACCCAGCCTCTGTCTAGCTAATTTTTCTTTAAGGTGTATCTTAATGTATAACTAACCTATTAATATAAACTGTTCATGTAACACTAGCATTGACACAGCTGCATTTAATCCTTATAATTCAGTCTTGGAAGTTTCCATTTTATTATTGTCCCACTTTACAGAGTGAGTTGGTAATTGATTTTTATAAGCCAATTTTATATTTAGTAGCCACAGTGACCCATTTTAAAATTTTGACTTTGTTTTTAAAAAAATTCAAATTTACAGAAAAGTTACAAAAATAACACAACAAACTACTATGTACCTATATTAGTTTTCTGGGACTTGTCATAACAAAGTACCACAGATTGGATGGCTAAACAACAGAAATTTATTTTCTCACAGCTCTGAAGGCTAGAAGTCTGAGCAGGGTTGGCTTCTGGAGCCTCTCTCCTTGGCTTGTTAGATGGCTGTCTTCTGCATTTGTCTTCACATGGTCTTCCATCTGTGTATCTGTGTCCTAATCTCCTCTTCGGACACCAATCCTATTGGAATAGGACCTACCCCAATGACCTCATTTTAAATACCTTTTTGAAGGTCTTCTTTCCAAGTATAGTCACATTCTGAGGTGCTGAGGATTAGAAGTTCAACATATGAATTTGGGAGGGTATACACCTCAGCCCATAACAGTATCCTTCACTTAGATTTTAGTAACTATAATATTAACATTTACCAGATTTTTTTCTGTTTCTCCATTTCTTTTTGTTTAAACATTAAGGAGTAAGTTGAAGATGCCATGCCCTTTTACCCCCAATACCTCACAATATATACTAAAAATGAAGACATTTTCTTGTAGAACCACAATACAATTCAGGAAATTTAACGTTGGTATATATCAATACTTTCATCTCATATAGAGTCCATACTCAAATTTTACCAGTTGCTCAAATAATGTACTTTACAGCAATTTCTTTTCCTGATTCAGGGTCCAATCCCATGTCTCATATTGCATTGAGTTGTGGTGTCTGTAGTCTCCTTTAATTTGGAACATTCAATTATGCAGCCTTATGACTGACTTTATTTTCTACCTTTTATAGACTATGTCCAGTATTTCCTCAAGATCAGATTCTGATTTTGCATTTTTGCCAGGAATAATATTACATAAATGATGTTTCCTTTCCATTGTATCACATTAGGAGGTACTTGGTTGACATGTACTGTTTTCATACTATTGTGGTGTTAAATTTGATTATGTGGTGTCCACCAGATTTCCCTATTTTAAAGTTATCATCTTCCCCTTTGAATTAATAAGTACTTTGTGTGAAGTTCAAAGTAATCCTCGTAAAGGGCTTAGATTTTGTCATTCCCCTGTTTCTTTCCTCCCTTTACTGGCTTCCTGTCACATTTAGAATAATGTCTAGGATCCTCACTGTGGTCTACAAGCAGCCTTATGACTCACTGTATTTTGTATATTTTAAATTGAGAGATCAGGATACACATATAACATGAACATATCTGAAGCAAAGATTTCACAAACCAGTACTATCCTTATTGTACAGGACATATTTTAATACTCCATACTATTTTTAGTGAAGTAAAATAGAAAATTCTTTTCTTGATCTACTAAATTGCTTTTGCTACCAATGTTGAAACCCATAGTTAAAAATCGCTGCCCTCCAGTACTGATTGTCTCTCATTATTTACCATTTTTTCCCCAGCTTACTTTTCTTAAACCACACTGGCCTTCATGCTATTCCTTGTAGTAAACATGCTTCTCCGTGAGGGTGTTTGCATTTGTTATTCTCTGAACCTGAAATGTTCTTCCTTTTCTCATTTGTTCCCATACTTTATTCACACCTCTGTTCACATGTTAGCTTCCATATTTACTAACCTATAGGAACCACAACCCCATTATCTACTCACCATTATCTACTCACCTGTTCGCTTTTTTTTTTTCTCATGGCACCTTCTATTTTCTGGTATGTATTTCTGTTATGTTACATTTATATATATATTCTCCATTAGAATAGTCAGTGAAATTTGATATTAATTATTATACACACAGCTAAAGATCCAACTTGATAATTTTCAAGATGAAAAATCAGCGTTTTTTTCTCATATTTCTTAAGTAATAGTTATTTTCTTTCTACGGCTTTTATTAAAAATGTAAGTGCATTTCCTCCCATTTCATTTTATACCACTTAGCTAAGAGCTGACATCTTCCTATGCTACAATCTCTAGTCAGTATTAGAAGGTCTTTAATTATATGGTTAACTTTATGAATGGATATTCAAACAAAAATGTAACTCAGGATTTTATAAGACTTTTCTGTAGTTTTCAGACATCAATTTTAGACATATCACACATGTACAACTTATTAACACAACTGACCAAACAATATATACATATTATCAGCTTCTTAACCTAACTCTCTTAACCTCTTGAGTTTGAGTTTCTTCTTCCATAGAATGGGAATTCTCAGGTAGTGAAGATTAAATAGGATTAAGTAAGGTAGCTGTGAAAAAGTATATATTGATCTCTGTCCAGTTCCTGATACAGAGCTCCTAAATCCTTTGTAATTTCCTAAGTGATAAGAGCACTAGGACTAGGAGTATATTTTGGGTTTTGGTCTTTGATCCCGGTTCGTGACACAGCTCTTAAGTCCCTTGGAATTTCCTAGGTGATAATGTCTTTTATGCTAATGAGGTGGTACTGTTGGTGAGCTCCTGGATAGCTTCGTGATGGGGGCTGGTCACCAGAAAGACCAAGTCATGATTACAAGATTGGAACTTTCAGCAGCAGCCCTCCTCTAACCTCCAGGAAGGGGAGAGGGACTGGAGACTGAGTTAATGATTGATCATGCCTATGTGATGAAATGTCCATAAAAATCCCAAAAGGACAGAGTTTGTAGAACTTCTGGGTTGCTGAACACATGGAGGTACTAGGAGGGTGGCGTACCTTGCAAGGGAATGGAAGCTCTGTTCCCCTTCCTCAGAAGTTTGCCCTATGCATCTCTTCCATCTGAATGTTCCTAGTTATCCTTTATCATATCCTTTTATGGTAAACTGGTAAATATGTTTCCCTGAATTCTGTGAGCCATTTTAGCAAATTATTGAACCCAAGGAGAGTCATTGGAATTCTTGATTTATAGCAGTCAGTTGGAAGTACAGGTGACAACCTGGGATTTGTGATTGGCATCTGAAGTGGGGTGGTAGGGGGAGCAGGGGAGTGGTACTCAGTCTTGTGGGACTGAGCCCTTAACCTGTGTAATCTGATGCTATCGCCAGGTAGATCGTGTCAGAACTGAATTAATTGTAGGACACCCACCTGGTGTTAGACTTGCTGGATGTGTGGAAAACCTACACATCTGGTGTCAGAAATGTTTTGAGTGTGGTGGTATTGTGAGTAAAGGAGAAACACCAGGGAGTGTTTTTCCTTATACAGTAGTAGATGCAGATCAACTCAATACTTCATGCATAGTAAGAATAGAGTAAATTTTAGTAATTTATTCTATGTACAGAATATGAATTTGGAGTTAAAGTTTCATGTCATTAACTTTTCAATCTGACCTCCAACAGATACATTATTTATAATAGATAAAACCTTTTTCTTAATACCACTTTTCAGTTCAATTTGGTAATAGCAGTGGTTAAAGTTTGTTTAAATGTCTTCACTTTGACATATAATCTTCAGAAATCTTTAATTGCTAAGTGTTCTACAAAGAGAAGAAGACAATCGACTACTTGAAATTCATGTTCCAAATTTTTCTCTAGAGAATATTTTACTCTAATTGTAATCTTCACTGGTACTTCAAAGATAAACAAACATGAGAATAGAAGAAATGTGGGATTACATTCTATTTGTCAAAGGGTTTATGAATTTAAGAGTTTTTTTTAAGGCAGTAGGTTATTTGGCATTAACAAAGAATGAGTTTTCCAAATTGTCTAGTATAAATTAGTTCTTCTCATTTAAGTGCTAAAACTATATTTAGAGTTTTTTTATGGAATCTTACTAAAATTTATTATTTGCCCCAAATCTAATGTAGAGCATTCTGAAGAGAAAGTAACATTTTATAGATTGTCGAATGTCATCAGAGTGAATATTAATTACCATGCTGTATATGTCTATAGTAAAGCCATTAGAAGCATTTGAAGTTAAGTTGGGTCCTTTACTCCCACACTAAGTAGTCTCAATCTACTCCATTTAAAAATTTCTTCTCTGGTTCTGCATGGTTTGTTTTTGTTCTTTCCACTGCTAATAAGCTATTGGCTACTATTCTTACCTTTGACAGTGTGTGCCCCAAAGAGTCAACCTTTTATTTTCCTTCTTTCTTATTTGCTGTCGCATTTTTCTTTTGGCTACCAAGTTGTGAATTCAGTGGGATTTTTGGCATCTGTTCTTTTTTTTTTTAATTTTTTTTTTATTGAAGCATAGTTGATTTCCAGTGTTGTGTTAATTTCTGCTGTACAACAAAGTGAATCAATTATACACATATATATTCTTTTTTATATTCTTTTCTATTGTGGTTTATCCCAGGATGTTGAATATTGTTCCCTGTGCTATACAGTAGGACCTTGTTGTTTACCCATTCTATATGTAATAGTTTGCATCTACTAATCCCAAACTCCCAGTCCATCCCTCCCCCACCTGCCTTCCCTCTTGGCAGCCACAAGTCTGTTCTCTATGTCTGTGAGTCCGTTTCTCTTTCGTAAATAGGATCATTTGTGCCAGTTTTTGATTCCACATATAAGTGATACCATATGGTATTTGTCTTTCTTTCTGACTTCACTTAGTATGATAATCTCTAGATGCATCCATGTTGCTGCAAATGGCATTATTTCATTCTTTTTTTATAGCTGAGTAGTATTCCATTGTATATATATACCACATCTTCTTTATCCATTCATCTGTTGATGGACATTTAGGTTGTTTCCATGTCTTGGCTATTGTGAATAGTGCTTCTGTGAACATAGGGGTGCATGTATCTTTTTGAATTACAGTTTTGTCTGGATATATGCCCAAGAGTGGGATTGCTGGATCATATGATAATTGTACTTTAGTTTTCTGAGGAACCTCCATACTGTTTTCCGCAGTGGCTGCACCAACTTACATTCCCACCAACAGTGTAGGAGGGTTCCCTTTTCTCCACACCCTCTCCAGCATTTGTTATTTGTAGACTTTTTAATGATGGCCATTCTGAGCAGCATGTGGTGGTACCTCATTGTGGTTTTGATTTGCATTTCTCTAATAATTAGCGATGTTGTGCATCTTTTCATGTGTCTATTGGCCATCTGTATTTCTTCTTTGGAGAAATGTCTCTTTAGGTCTTCTGCCCATTTTTCAATTGGATTGTTTTCTTGTTGTCGAGTTGTATGAACTGCTTGTATATTTTGGAAATTAAGCGCTTGTTGGTTGCATCGTTTGCAAACATTTTCTCCCATTCTGTAGGTTTTTTCGTTTTATGGTTTCCTTTGTTGTGCAAAAGCTTATAAGTTTGATTAGGTCCCATTTGTTTATTTTTGTTCTTATTTCTATTGCCTTGGGAGTCTGACCTAAGAAAACATTGGTACGATTTATGTCAGAGAATGTTTTGCCCATGATCTCTTCTAGGAGTTTTATGGTGCCTTGTCTTATATTTAAGTCTTTAAGCCATTTTGAGTTTACTTTTGTGCATGGTGTAAGGGTGTGTTATAACTTCACTGATTTACATGCAACTGTCGAACTTTCCCAGCACCACTTGCTGAAGAGACTTCTTCCTGTTTTATATTCTTGCCTCCTTTGTTGAAGATTAATTGACCATAGGTATGTGGGCGTATTTCTGGGCTCTCTGTTCTGTTCCATTGATCCATAGGTCTGTTTTTTGGTGCCAGTACCACACTGTTTTGATTACTGTAGCTTTGTAGTATTGTCTGAAGTCTGGGAGGGTTATGCCTCCTGCTTTGTTTTTTTCCCTGAGGATTGCTTTGGCAATTCTGGGTATTTTATGGTTCCATATAAATTTTAGGATTATTTGTTCTAGTTGTGTGAAAAATGTCATAGGTAATTTGATAGGGATTGCATTAAATCTGTAGATTGCTTTGGGTAGTATGGCCATTTTAACAATATTAATTCTTCCAATCCAAGAGCATGGGGTATCTTTCCATTTCTTTGAATAATCTTCAGTTTCCTTTGTTAATGTTTTAAGGTATTTTTTTCCTTTTATTTTCCCTTTCTGGTATTTCATTGTTGGTGTAAAGAAATGCAACCGATTTCTGTATGTTCATCTTGTATCCTGCTACCTTGCTGAATTCATTTATCAGTTTTAGTAAGTTTTTGTGTGGCGTCTTTAGGGTTTTCTATATATAGCATCATGTCATCTACATATGGTGACAATTTTACCTCTTCCAATTTGGATACCTTTTATTTTTCTTGTCTGACTACTGTGGCTAGAACTTCCAATACTATGTAGAATAGAAATGGTGAGAGTGGGCATCCTTGTCTTCCATATTTTCATGGAATGCTTTCAGCTTTCACTGTTGAGTATTATTTTGACTGTGGGTTTGTCATAAATAATTTTTATGTTGAGATATATTCCCTCTATACGACTTTGGTAAGAGCCTTTATCATGAATGGATGTTGAATTTTGTCAAATGCTTTTCCTACATCTATTGAGATGATCATGTGGTTTTTATCTTTTGTCCATGTGGTATATATCACGTTGATTGATTTACATATGTTGAACATCCTTGTGAACTTGGGATGAATCCCACTTGGTTATGGTGTATGATCTTTTTTATGTGTTGTTGGATTTGGTTTGCTAGTATTTTTTGAGAATTTTTGCATCTATATTCATCAAAGAAATTGGCCTGTAGTTTTCTTTTTTGGTGGTGTCTTTGCTTTTGGTATCAGAGTGATGGTGGCTTCATAGAATGTCTTTGGGAGTGTTCCCTCCTCTTCAATCTTTTGGAAGAGTTTGAGAAGATGGGTAAAAGTTCTTCTTTGTGTGTTTGGTAGAGTTCGCCCGTGAAGCCATCTGGTCCTAGACTTTTGTTTGTAGGGAATTTTTTTAAATTACAGATTCTATTTCACTTCTAATGATTCGTCTGTTCAAATTGTTTCTTCTTGATTCAGTTTTGGTGGGCTGTATTTCTAGAAAGTTGTCCATTTCTTCTAGGTTGTTGAATTTGTTGGCATATAATTGTTCATAGTATTCTCTTATGGTTTTTTTGTATTTCTGCGGCATCAGTTGAGATTTCTCCTTTTTCATTTTTTATTTTGTTTACCCTTTCAAAGAACCAGCTCTTGGTTTTATTGATTTTTTTTTTCTATTGTTTTTTAAAACTCTTATTTATTTCCTCTCTGATCTTTATTATTTCTTTCTTTCTGCTGACTTTAGGTTTTGTTTGTTCTTTTTCTTTTAGGTGGTAGGTTCGGTTGTTTGAGATTTTCCTTATATTTTGAGAAAGGCCTGTATTGCTATGAACTGCTCTAAGAACTGCTTTTGCTGCATCCCATAGATTTTGTATGGTTGTGTTTTCATTGTCATTTGTCTCAAGATATTTTTTAATTTCCTTTCTGATTTCCTCATTGACCAATTGTTTTTTTAGTATGTTGTTTGGTCTCCATGTAATCTTTTTTTTCTCTTTTTCCGTGGTTGATTTCTAGTTTCATGCCATTGTCTAAAGATGCTTGAAATAATTTTTATACCAGATTTTGTTCTGTGCCCTATTTGGTCAGTCTTAGAGAATGTTCCATGTCCACTTGAAAAGAATGTGTATTCTGTGTTTTCTGGATGTAATCCTGAAAATATCAATTAACTCTAACTGTTCTTTTGTATCATTTAGGATCTCTGTTGCCTTACTGATTTTCTGTCTAGAAGATCTGTCCATTGATGTGAGTGGGGTGTTAAAGTCTCCTACTATCATTCTATTCCCATCAGTTTCTCCCTTTATGTCTACTAGTTTTTGTTTTATGTTCTTGGGTGCTTCTATATTAGGTGTATATATATTGACGAGTGTAAAGAGTGTAAAATCCTCTTCTTGTATTGATCCTTCTATCATTATACAGTGTCCTTCTTTGTCTTTATGGCCTTTGTTTTAAAGTCTGTTTTGTCTGAGTATTGCAACCCCTGCTTTCCTGTCACTTCCATTTGCGTGAAATATCTTTTTCCAGCTCCTCACTTTCAATCTATGTGTGTCCTTTGCCCTAAAGGATCTTTTGTATGCAGCATAATGTAGGCTCTTGTTTTTTTATCCAGTCTCATACTGTGTCTTTTGATTGGAGCATTCAGTCCATTGACATTTAAGATAATTATTGATAACTATGTATTTATTGCCATTTTAAATTTTGTTTTCCAGTTAATTCTGTGTTTCGTCTTTGTTTCTTTTTGTTTTTGTTGTTCTTTTTGTGGTTTGATGATTTCCTTTTATTTTATGCTTGTCTCCTTTTTTTGTTTTTTGTGAATCTATTGTGTTTTTGATTTGTGATTACCCTGTTTTTCAAGTATGTTAACCCCTTCCAATAGCTGCTTACTTTAGACTGATAGTCATATAGGCTCAAACACATTCTAAAAAAAAAAATCTACATTTTCTTAACTCTCCTCCCCCACATTTTATGATTTTGATGTCTTCTTTTACATCTTTATGTTCATCCTTTTGCTGTCCCTTGTGTTTATCATCACTTTCACAAATAGCTTTTTTTTTCTTTTTGATCTGTATACTGGCTTATTTAAGTGATTTACTTTCCAACTGTGAGCTTCTCTTTCCTATATCTTCTTGCTTCCTTTCTATTTAGAGAAGACTTCACTATTTCTTTTAGGATAGGTTTAGTATTGCTGTAGTCTTTTGGTTTTTGCTTGACTGAGAAATTTTCTCTCTCCTATTCTAAATGATAATGTTGCTGGGTAGAGTATTCTAGGTTGCAGATTTTTCTATTTTAAGACTTTGAATTGAACATCTTGTTCTTGATTCTTACAGGTAATTGCCCATGCCAGATAATGAATAACATCTTATTTTCCTGTTTTGTCTGCTTCAAATTAATGATGATATGTCTTTGTTGTTCTTCATTTTCTTTTTCTTACATTGATATTTTTGTTTCTATAGCATCATACAAAAAGTGCACTTAATTTGAATTGTACTTTTTAATTTTCGCACTTTATTTTCATTCACTTAATTAACTTAGTAGCAAAACTAGTTTGCTTCAGTTTGTAATCTTAATTCTAATTTTCTTCTCTTTTGGACAAAATCCTTTAGTCTGGACTTTTTTTTTTTTTTGCGGTACGCGGGCCTCTCACTGTTGTGGCCTCTCCCGTTGCGGAGCACAGGC
>NC_041228.1:26181135-26195831 GCF_002837175.3 Physeter macrocephalus | reverse complement strand
GCGGAGCACAGGCTCTGGATGCGCAGGCTCAGCGGCCATGGCTCACGGGCCCAGCCGCTCCGCGGCATGTGGGATCTTCCTGGACCGGGGCATGAACCTGTGTCCCCTGCATTGGCAGGCGGACTCTCGACCACTGCGCCACCAGGGAAGCCCCTAGTCTGGACTTTTAAAGGTTGCAAAGAGCAGAGAAGACCTCTCGTTACCTCAAGTCTTAGATATTTAGTATGAACATATGTAGAGACTATAAGGAATAGTGGAAACAATCTCTTTAGATCTCACAGAGAAATAGAAGGTCATTCTGTAAACGAATGCATTTGCAAGTTCGACCTAAAAGAGAAGGGAAACATTGTTTAGAAAATAGCACATAGTTCTGATGACAAGGTAATCTACTTGTCTCTTGAGAATCAAGTGTCCCTTGCTGTCTACTGTAGTGCTGTGCCATTATCATCACATCACCATCTTCTTTATTTGCTTCTGCTGCTCATACCTCTGTGATTCACTTCCTCATGATTTCTGCTTACTGTAGTCTCTCTGGGTATGTCTTTTGCCTCTCTTTCTTATTGGTTGTATGTTTGTGTTTATTGTTCATTTTTGGCATTTAGACTTCGAAAGAAGAGGATTTACTGTTTTTGGCCAGCCACCATCCCCTATGGGAAGCACCTGTTCAAGAAAACACTTCAGTCTAACCATTTCATAAATCAATGGATAAAAGATGTTTGCCTTTAAGTTAGTTATCTACCCTTGATTCTGTTAGTAGAAGCCAGGGTGTGGGATCCTACAGTTTGCCTACTTGAGTATATGGAAGCTCTTGTGGATATTGAACTATCACCAGTCTGCTCATTATAAATGGCTTGCTTTTTAGGCAAGTTTGTAAACTGTGAGCAGGGGACTTCTAGTTCAGTCTAGGGTCTAGAAAGCTGGAAAGAGTGTCACTCCCAGTGTAATAACAAGAGAAGCCTGGATAATCTGTAGAATCATTACTTTTAAAAATTTTTTCAGAGATCTCAGGTTACAGGGCAATCAACTAGCTTGAAATCCAAGGGAAAAACAGGTACCACCAAGGAGAGATTGGATAGGAGAGCTGGTTCATCTGAACCTGGGAAGAAGAAAGAAAAATTCAACAAACTGCTAAAGGCCTAGTGGGGGCTAACAAGAAGGTATAGAACCCATGGGATTTACAGATCCTCTTTATGGACCTTGACCAGGGCCTGATGCGAAAGACTGGGAGCAGGGGAGGAGACGGGAGGAAAGCCACCTTGGTGATGCAGGGTTGGAGGAGGGAAGTATCTTCTACTGCGAAAGAAGCATGAAGTCCTGCCTGGTTTATTTTCCTTAAGTAGCAAAAGCCTTAGCTGCTGAGGGAAGAGCATCAGATCTTATCCTAAGGGCTCAGAAGAAGACCCACTGCAGCCGGGGGGAATAGAAAAATAATTTTGAAACACCACTGCTATGCCTGGGGCAGGGGCAGGAAATCAAGGGTAGATTATTAGAATTCTCCTACCATTGGAGATGCGGCAGTATCACTAAAAAGGCCCAAACCCTGAAACCCAAGGACACAAGGCCCAATACTGAGGCTGAACCAAGAGAACCCTCTCCCTGTATCCTTCCATCCACCATCATCAGGCTGAGAAGCACCAAGTAACAGGCAATAATAATCTACCACTAGGGAAGGAGTAAGAGCATAGAGAGACTCTCTGAAATGTGGGTGTATGGTGAAGGCCTAAAGGTAGGGGTGGAACAGTACAGTTGGGGAAAATCCTCCAGCATCTCATTCCCCACCAGAGTGCAAAGTAACATTGAAGGAATTTCAAGTTGGTGATGCACTGAAGGTATCCATAGCAACAACAGAATTCAAGCTCAGATCAGCCCTTTCTTAGCCCTTTCTCAACCTCCCTCTGTCATGACCACCCACACGAATGGCCTAGCAGAAGAAATGTGTCCATTACCAGGCATAAATACTGCTTACCTTAGTCTCTACTGTTTTTTACATCCAGTATTCAGTCAAAGGTTACAAGACACACAAAAAGTAAAAAACATCCTGCTGTCAAGAAACAAGGGGAAACAAACCAGACTCAGAGATGACCCCTATTTTGGAACTACCAGACAAAGGATTTAAAATAACTGTGGTTAATATGTTAAAGCCTCTAGTAGAAAAGATGAATAGGTTAATACAGAATTTTAGCAGAGAGAAACTGTAAAAGAGTTGATTAAAAATGCTAGAAGTTTAAAAAAAAAAAAACCCACAGCAACAAGAGAAGAATGCCTTCAACAAACTCATCAGTATACTCAATACATCTGAGGGGAAAAAAAAATCAGTAACCTTGAAGATTTATTTCAGTTCTGCTAATTTTTACTAACCTAAGAGGGTGGAAGTGGGGTGGGATTAAAAACAAACAAAAAAACAGAACATCCAAGAGCTGTGGGGCAATATCAGATGGTCTATCATACATCTAGTTGGAATCCCAGAAGGGACATGGAACATTTGCCAAAATAGACCATAAAATAAAGGTCAATAAATTTAAAAGAATAAGAATCATGAACAGAATGTTCTCTGGCCATAACAGCATTAAATTAGAAATTAATAATAGAAAAATCTGGAAAATGCACAAGTATTTGGAAATTAAATACATTTCTGAATAACCTATGAGTCATAGTGGAACTCACAAAGGAAGTAGGAAATATTTTGAATCGAATGAAAATGAAACACAGCACATATGGGATGCAGCTAAAGCAGTGCTTAGAAGGAAATTTATGGCATTACATATTATATTACAATAGAAAAAATGTCTCAATTTTATAATTTAAGCTTCCATCTTAAACCAGGAAAAGAAGAGCAAACCAAGTCTAAAGAAAGTAGGAGGAAGGAAACTTACAAAGAGCAGAAATCAGTGAAACTGAAAACTGAAAATAATGAAACCAATGAAAAGATCAAAAATGTTAAGTCTCTAGCCAGAGTAACCAAGGAAAAAGACAACACAAATTACCATATCAGAAATAAAAATGGACATGTCAGTCAGTACAAGTCCAAAAGACACTGAAGTGTAATAATGGGATGTTATAAACAACTCTTATTTTCATATATTTGACAATTTAAGTGAAGCTAATTCCTTGAAAGACAAGCATTACCACAGTTCACTGAAAAAGAAATAGATAACCTTAATAGTCTTATATCTGTTAAAGAGACTGAATTTATTGTTAGGAACCTTCTGACAAATCTCCAGACCTAGGTTTCTTCACTGGTGTGTTCTACCAAATGAACAAACAATACCAATTCTCTACAAACTTCCAGAAAAGAGAAGAGGAAGGAACACCTCCCAACTTGTTTTATGAGGCCAGCATTACCCTGATAGCAAAGACATGACAAGAAAAGAAAACAGGAAAAAAAATTAAAAACCACACCAGTATCCCTCATGAATATAGATTAAAAAGTCCTCAGTAAAATATTAGTAAATGAAATCCAGCAGTAAGTAAAAAGAATAATACATCATGACCAAGTAGTGTTTACCCAGGGAATTCAAGGCTGATTCATCAACATTCAAGTATCAATCAACATAATTCAGTGTATCATCAGACTAAAGAAGAAAAATATTTGACCATTCTAGTAGATGCAGAAAAAGAATTCACAAAACTTGTATCTGTTTATGATAAAAATGCTTAGCAAACTAGGAGTTGAAGGTAACTGCCTCCTCGAAAAACCTAGTGTTAACATCGTATTTCATGGTAAAAAAACTAGAATGCTTTCCCCTAGGATTGGTAACAGGCAAGGGTGTTTGCCCTCATTACTCCTAGTCAGCATCATGCTGGACCTCCTAGCTAGTGCAGTGAGGCAAGAAAAAGTAGTAAAAGGTATAAAGAATTATCAAGAGGTTTCAGTAACTACCATGAGAAAGATGAAACCATTTTTAGATGTTATCTTAAAAGCAGTGTTTATCTGCAGTTCCTTTGTCTACTCTTAGCTTGCAACCTTTGAATGGAATTATAAGTTTATTTTCCTAAGATGGCTGCTGACCAGCCTAATAAGTATCATACATCTTAAGTGGTGTAATCTTTTTTATTTATCTGTATGGAATACTTGATTTTAAAATGAAGAATAGGAAGGCTAGAATTTATTAAATGAATATCACACAGTCTCTTACTACATAAAGAAAAAATTATCTCATTTAAAGGGAGTGCTTTATCTCACAGTAAATTATATTTGCAGTTAGTTCCATCAGACTGGTTTATTATAATTTCTTTTTAAAACTTCCAGATAATTAGTTTTGAGTATATTTAAAGCATCCAAATCTTACTTGAGGAATAATTTGTTCACTTTCTGGGGGGCAGATCCACAAACTATTTGCTGAAACATGCATTAATGGAAAGTATAAAACTGAAAGTAATGAGAATACAGTTGAAACTACAGAAAAAACTGAATTTGACAATAAAACTTACTGTAAAATGTAATATAAAAGGCCAGTTACTTGGCAGTGATTTTGAAAATAAACCTCACTTAGCCAGTGATTATCAGGAGCAAAGGGAGAGAAGAAATAGTCTGTGAACACTGTGTGCCAGCCTTTTCCCCTTCTGCAGAGAACAAGCACTGGCCCCACCCAAAAGCCCTATCCCTTGGCATTGTTGCAGCAACACAAATTAGGTTGCTCTGTCTCTGGATTCTCCTGTGACCAGTAGCCTGTGGAGAGCCACTTCACAGCTTTCCCTATTGAACATAGGTCAGGTCTCCACCTTTAATTTCAACCCAACATTTTATTCTCCAGTCTGCTCTAAAACTCATGGAAGCAATTCATTGTTTATTAAGTGCTATGCATATTTTATGTTTTCTATATTTGATATGATTTTTGTTGGTATTTAGGCATTTTTAACTCTGATAAACAGCATTTGTAATGAAGAATATCACTGCAACCCCTTTCCATTAAAAAAAAAAAGTATTCCTATAGATGGAATCCAGTTATGAGCCTCAACCTAATGAGCCTGTAGTAAAATGAGTTCCTTTAGCCATCAATATTGCAATAAATTAACATAATGAACATTCTTGACATTTTACTGTAAATAGACAGTACAAAGTCAATAATTTGTAAACAGATCTGCATTTGAATCCTAGCATTGTGATTTTTCTCTGTAGCCTAGAATAAGTTACTCAAGCTCTCTCAAGTATATTCTTTCATCTATTATGAAGATAACAGCCTTGTGGGTTATTGATGTTAATATTTACATGTCTGGCACATAGATTTTGCTCATAAATCATAGTAGCTATCGTTGTTCTTGGTAGTTATTATTACAAGTTAGCATTTGTAAACTTCATATTTGTATTCTGTGGTTTAAAAAATATTCTGCCTATAAAATTGGTGCTTTATAGCATGTTGTAAATGAGTTACTAACAGTTGACAAATACTATAGTGTAGTGGTTAAGAACACAGACTCCAGATTCAAATCTCAGCTGCACAACTTATTACCAGGCTGACCATGGGCAAGTTACTTAAATCCTTTGTGCATCACTTTCCTCAGCTTTAAGATAGACCTAGCAATAGCACATTTCTCCCAGGAACATTATGAAGATTTATTAATCAGTTTTAGGTATGTAAAAAGTTTAGAACAGTTGTTGACATGTAGTTCTGTGTGTCAGCTGTCATCCGTATTATTATTAATTTCTTGTTGAGTAAATGATTTTTTGTCACTATTTTAGGTGAATCTTGGAAGCAACCAATACCTTTTCTCTGTCATAGTGGATCCTAAAGAAATGCCCTGCTTCTGTTTGCGCCATGATGTTGATGCCCTTCTCTGGCAACCACACTCTAGCAACCAAGATGATATGTGGGAACATATCGCAACTTTCAATGCTTTAGGTATAAGCAAGCTCTTTGACAACTTTTTCCTTTATATTGAAAATTACAGTCTTTTTAAGTTTGGGGGTTTGTTTAAATTTGAACTGTCCTAATTATGCTTGGATTGATTTGTGCTATAATTTGGTTGCTTGCACATAGTTGATGAATGTTAGTACTTTTGGAACAGTAGGACTAATTTGTTTTTATGCTTGTGCAGAAGATCAGCACAGAATAGAAATCAAAGTGGTAATCTAACTGCATGAATCATTCTAATCAGTTATTTGGTTATTCCAACTAAGCTATACAATATCAGAATATGAACAAGGGGCTTGACAGTACCCTACATGGAACTTGTATTCTGGTTTCTTCAGAGTAGTCTTCGGTAATCATGGAATTGCTCTAAGGTAAAGCACATTATGAGACATCTTTCATGGAACTTAAGTGAAAAACAGCCATTATAATGAGAACACGTAGGGAAGATGATGATAAGCAGAAATGAAATTTATTCTGTAGGATAAAAGGGAAAATACTGGTTTTAAAACTAGAGCTTGAAACATTTTGAGCTGCATAATTGTAGACTTATGCAATAATTGATTATTGTAGACTTATGCAATAATTGATTTAATGATAAAATACATTAGTATTGTGTGGGAGAAATTTTTTATATGAATTGACCACAGCTATTGTTTTATTGAAAGGTTATTTTAAACTGCCAGGAGGAAGTAAAATTATGCATTGTGATTGCTGTATATGTACAACCCTAATTGTAGAGATTTTTTTCAATTATCCCATATAGTTAACAATATGGGCTGTTAAACTGGTTAATTCAGACTCCAAATGGATTTTTATGACCTGAAATAAAGTTTGATTGAATAATTTAAGCACATAATTTCTAGCCTTTCTACTAAAATTCCTGATTTTTTATTCTATTTTTTTCAGTAAGAGGAAAGCTTTATCTTAATTTTCAGATATTCCTTTTGTATCCCTAAATCCCCTAGTATAATGGAATACTATTATGCTTGAGTTTAAGTTAAATCAGCTTTACATTAGATGTGTAGTCTTGAGATGTTATATACATTATTTTGTCAAGATTAGCCTGGAGAGCTAAATCTAGGCTCTCAAACAGGTGTCTATGTCCTCTCTATTTTTTCCTTCTTAAGCCCTGCTTAATATTAAAAAACCAGCATTGATCTGCCTGTGCTCAGTGGTTTCTTTGCTCATTCATTGTTTGATGAGGTCTCAATTTACATTAGTGTTATATTTCCTCTCTCACATGTTATAATGTTCAGTAATCATGTCCCAATCTGAAAATTCTAATTTTTATTTCAGAACATAAATGCTCTTTTAGACTATAAAGATAATTTTTAAAAAGATTATTTTTTCAAAGTTTAATTAGTTTTCAAGGGATATCCCAATGGAATTTTAAAAAATAGATACTTGAATTTTCTTTGAGTTTGTAGTGGTCTCAAGGCTCTACTTCTGAGAGGTGAAGTACAAATCCTGTTACAGTGTTGGTATTGGTGTATAAAAATACCACTAACAAACATTATAGAAATAATGGGAATGCATTGTGCATATTAGTACCTTCGGGGATAGGGTCTGCATTATGCACACACACTCCTAAAATAACTTTATAAACATTTCCCCATTTATTTGATAAGAAAAAAGATGCTGTAATGCCACATCTGTGATGTACTCAATTATTATTTACAGATATTTTGGCATGTTTTTAGTGTGTTAGATTTTTAATGTTTTAATTATTCATGGAAATTATATAGGAACTATATTGTGCTTTTTTTTGAAAGGATGAAACATTATTTTGTTACTTAGGAATTAATGCTTTATTTCTGCACCATTTGGGAGAGATTGATTGTGGCTAGTCATTAATGGTTCAGAATTTAACCGGTTTTGAGTATCTAGGATATATATTTTTATTTAATCCTTTCAATTTGTAATAAGATTTATGAACTATTAAATGTTAAATCACTGTTTTTCCCCTTCTGTTTAATATAGTTTTTCTTTTTTTTGTCTCATATTTCTTGGCAGGCTACGTCCAAGCATCAAAGAGAGACAAAAAATTTTTTGCCTGTGCTCCAAATTACTCTTATGCAGCCCTTTGCGAGTGCCTTCGACGAGTTTTCATCTATCGTCAGCCCACTCCCATGTCCACTGTACTTTACAATAGGAAGGAAGGCAGGCAAGTAGGGCAGGTTGCTAAGCAGCAAGTAGCAAGCCTAGAAACCAGTGATCCTATTTTAGGCTTTCAGGCAACAAATGAGAGATTATTTGTTCTCACTACCAAAAACCTCTTTTTAATAAAGGTAAATACAGAGAATTAATTACTCCAACATGTTGGCTTCTGTGTACTGGAAAAGTATTCAGTGGTAGCTGGAAGGCTGGGCAGTTGTGCTGTAATCTGTTAAGTTTTATTGTGTTAAAATTATCTTGTATGAATTTATTTTTTAAAGGATATTGGAAATATATTTGAGATTATGAGTCTATAAAAGCTATGGAATGAAGCTGCAAATTTAGAGAAAATTAGCTTCTGTAAAAAATGTAAAGATAGTATTAGCAAGTATAATTAATTTTTTTAAAACAGGCTAGAATCTCATCTTTTATATGAAAGATGTACAATTCATGTTTAAAAATAAAAATATTTATCGTGTATTCTTTGTTCACTGATACAGTTTCTACTTCTTTACCTATAGAATGTATAGGATAATAGTTAAAGTGTTGATTCTTGTAAATACTTTTTAAATGGACTGGATAGCTGGGGTAGAGGGAGAAATAGAACAGGTGCAGCAGGTCTAGTACTGTTAAAGTTTGCTGAGAGACCTTAAGTGTTTTTTCATATTAAATATAGCTTTATTTTATTTAACTTTTATCCATTTGGTCTTCCACAGACATAAATAGAGGTTATAAGGTTCTACGAAGTGTAGCTCTTATCCATTGCTATATAACAAACCACTCCAAAACTCAGTGGTTTAAAACAGGATGTTTTATAATTTTTCATGGTTCATTGACTTGACTGTCTCTGTTCTGCATGGCCTTTCCTCCTCCAGTAAGCTAGACCATGTTTCTTCCCATGACAGAAAAAACATTACAAGAGGGCAAGCCCTAATGTACAAGAGTTTATCAAGCCTGCACTTGCATCATATTTGCTCATCTTCCATTGAACAAAGCAAGTCTAGAGTCAGTGTGAGAGTGGAGTACACAAGGAAACAGATAGCAGGTGGTATGATTCACTGGGAGCCATTTATGTAAGTCTACCATACAAATTATAATTCGTCCTAGTAGTTCTCCTTACGTTTCTACAGTTAAGAAAAAAGTAATCCTGTTTGTTTATACATTCGGTATGTTTTGCCATGAATTTTAGTTTCTTATATTATTTCCTTGGATTTCTTTTGGTGTGCATTTACCTGGAAAATTGTTTACTTTTATACCATTTTTGTATGCTTCTTATATAAACTTCAAGTTAAATTTTATATTATAATAGGGGGATTGAGACTTTAATATGAGGCAGAAAATGAAGAAAAGAGTACAAGATAGGAAACATTTGTTCCTAACATATCTCTTGCCTATCTAGACAAGTGTTTGGCTGAATTAAATTTTAGTGAAAGAAAGAAAAATAAGTTTGAGAGACAGAAAAGGAGGAAAAAGATGGGGATTACATGCATGTTCTAAACACGATGTCAGAAAGCAGTTTCCTGGAGAGAAGTATTGGGATGCTAGATAAAAAGTTGGGAAAAGTCCTGAGAACTGGTAGGACAGTGGAGTCCTAATAGTACTCTGTTAGTACTAGGAAAGAGGACTAGATAGCTATCAAGTATCAAGAGATCATGAACACAGAAAAAAAAAAAAAGTATGGCTGAACCAAAAAACAAAATAGTGATATTTGCAGAACTTTTTAGTGTCACTGTAAAATTTAATGAAACAAAAGACTATTTCAACAGTGAACTATTAAAAGCCTTTGTTATGTGACAGTAGATTTAAATTTTCTTTAAAATTTACCTCAGAGATCATAAATACCCTCTTAGGGAATTTAAGAAAAATACAGATTAATGTGGTGCTTAATTAACCATATGACTATATATGCAAATTCCAAATGGTAATCAATTTTCTTTCCTTTGTATATATGATTTTTAACATGATTAATGTTGAATTGAAACCTATCAGGATAACTAGTCCTAAATATTTTTGCATATTGATCTATGTTAAGAGAGTAACAGGTCTAGAGCAGTGATTCCAAGTCATGTTTTCTTGAAATGTTTCAAGGATTCCACAAATATTTAACTCAGTTTGAATAATGTTCTAAAGAGATATATACAAGTGCTATGAACGTAGTACCTTGTGTTTTGTTGATTTTTTTACCATAAATTATAAATGGGAATTTATAAAATATTTATGATAGCAATAAAGTAGTATTTTGTGTTTTTCATATGGAGTCATTTAACTATATTCATTATATCAACATGCTTAGTAAGCATCAGCTATGTATCATAACATATTTTCAGGGCTAAGGATAATACAGTGTTACATTAAAGACAAATATTCTAGTGATTTCCAGGTGAATTTTCTCTTTGAGTAAAGAAGTAGCTGGGGGGTAGGTGGAGTTGCTGTATTAGAAAGACATTTAACCAGGGATGGAACCCATATGAGAACAGACAAAAAAGTTGCCAGTGGGAAGGGTCAGGAAGAGGATAATAAAATTCAAGAAATTAACCAAAGAAAAGCATCATAAGGGACTACCTACTATGAACAATTATATGCTAACAACTTTGTAACGTAGAAAATGGATACATTCCTAGAAACGTGTAACCTATCAAGACTGAATCATGCAGAAATAGAAAATCTTAACAGACTGATTACTAGTAAGGAGTAATAAAAAACCTCCCAACAAACAAAAGACCAGGACCAGACGGCTTCACTGGTGAATTCTACCAAAGATTTAAAGAATTAATGCCAATTCTTCCCACACTCTTCCAAAACAACAGAAGAGGGAACCCATCCAAACTCATTTGAGGTGGCCAGCATTACCCTGATACCAAAACTATACCAGGAATGCCATAAGTAAAGAAATTTACAGGCCAATATCCCTGATGAACATAGATATAAAAATTCTCAATAAAATATTAGCAAACCAAATTCACAATACATCAAAAGTTTTACACACCATGATCAAGTGGGATTTATTATAGGGATGTAAGGATGATTCAATATTTGCTAATCAACGTGATACATCACATTTATTTAGAAACAGAAAAAGCATTTGACAAATTTCAACATCCATTTATGATAAAAAGTCTCAACAAAGTGAGTACAGAGGGAACATACCGCAACATAATAAAGGCTGTATATGACAAGCCTACAGTTAATATCATACTCAATGATGAAAAGTGAAATCTTTTCCTCTAAGGTCAGCAACAAGACAAGGATGCCCACTCTCGGCACTTTTATTCAACATAATATTGGAAGTCCCAGCCACAGCAATTAGATGAAACAAAAGGTGTCCAAGTTGGAAAGGAAGAAGTAAAATTCACTATTCACAGATGACATGACTATATATATTAAACACTAAAGACTCCACCAAAAAAACTTAGATCCAATGAATTAGGTAAAGTTGCAGATAAAAAAATCAATATACAAAAATCTGTTGAGTTTCTATACACTATTAACAAACCATCAGAGAAATAAAACAATCCCATTTACAATTGCATTAAAAAAGAACAAAATACTTACAAATAAATTTAGTCAAGGAGGTGAAAGAAACTGAAGAAGAAAAAATAAATACAAAAGCATCCCATGCTCACGGATTGGAAGCAATTGCTGCTCAAAGCTATCTACAGCTTTAATGCAATCCCTGTTAAAATTCTAATGGAATTTTTCACAAAAATAGAACAAACCTGAAATTTATATGGAACCACAAAAAGCCAAGGCAGTCTCTTAAGAAGAACAACGGTGGAGGCATCATGCTCCCTAATTTCAAACTGTATTACAAAGCTATGGTAATCAAAACAGTATGGTATTGGCATAAAAACAGACACAAAGATCACTGAAACAAAATAGCCCAGAAATAAACCTCCCAATATATATGGTCAATTAATTTATGACAAGAGTCAATAATATACCAAGGGGAAAGGACAATTTCTTCAATAAATGGTTTTGGCAAAACTGGACATCCACACACAAAAGAATGAAAATGGACCACTGTCTTACACTATACACAGTAACTCAAAATGGATTAAAGTCTTGAATGTAAGACCTGAAACCATAAAACTCCTAGAAGAAAACATAGGAAAGTAAGCTGCTTGATCAGTCTTAGCAATGATTTTTTTTTTTTTTTGGATCTGACACCAAAAGCAAAGGCAACAAAAAAGCAAAAATAAACAAGTGGGATTGCATAAAACTAAAAAGCTTCTGCACAGCAAAAGATACCATCAACACAATGAAAAGGCAACCTACTGAATGGGAGAAAATATTTGCAAATCATATATCTGATAAAGGGTTAATATCCAAAATAAATAACACAAAGTAAAAAAAAAATCCAATTAAAAAATGAGCAGAGGGGGCAGAGAGAAGATGGCGGAAGAGTATGACACGGAGATCACCTTCCTCCCCACAGATACATCAGAAATACATCTACACGTGGAAGTGCTCCTATAGAACATCCACAACGCTGGCAGAAGACCTCAGACCTCCCAAAAGGCAAGAAACTCCCCACGTACCTGGGTAGGGCAAAAGAAAAAAGAATAAACAGAGACAAAAGAATAGGGATGGGACCTGCACCAGTGGGAGGGAGCTGTGAAGGAGGAAAGGTTTCCACACACTAGAAGCCCCTTCACGGGTGGAGACTGCGGGTGGCAGCGGGGGAAGCTTCAGAGCCACGGAGGAGACAGCAGCCACAGAGGTGCGGAGAGCAAAGCGGAGAGATTCCCACACAGAGGACCAGTGCCGACCAGCACTCACCAGCCCAAAGGCTTGTCTCCTCACCCGCCGGGACAGGCGGGGGCTGAGAGCTGAGGCTCGGGCTTCGGTCGCCGGGAGAGGACTGGGGTTGGCTGCATGAATACAGCCTGAAGGGGTTAGTGCACCACGGCCGGTGGGGAGGGAGTCCGGGAGAAGTCTGGAGCTGCCAAAGAGACAAGAGACTTTTTCTTCCCTCTGTTTCCTGGTGCTCGAGGAGAGGGGATTAAGCGCGCTGCTTAAAGGAGCTCCAGAGATGGGCGCGGAGCTGCAGAAGAGACAAGAGACTTTTTCTTGCCTCTTTGTTTCCTGGTGCGCCGCTTAAAGGAGCTCAGAGATGGGCGCGGAGCTGCCAAAGAGACAAGACTTTTTCTTGCTTCGTTTCCTGGTGCGCGAGGAGAAGGGGATTAAGCGCGCTGCTTATAAAGGAGCTCCAGAAACGGGCGCGAGCCGCGGCTATCAGCGCGGACCCCAGAGATGGACATGAGACGCTAAGGCCACTGCTGCAGCCACCAAGAAGATTGTGTGCAAGCACAGGTCACTATCCACACTGCCCCTCCCAGAAGCCTGTGCAGCCCACCACTGCCAGGGTCCCGTGATCCAGGGAAAACTTCCCCGGGAGAACGCATGGCGCGCCTCAGGCTGGTGCAACATCACGCTGGCCTCTGCCACCGCAGGCTTGCCCCACATCCGTACCCCTCCCTCCCCCTGGCCCGAGTGAGCCAGAGCCCCCGAATCAGCTGCTCTTTTAACCCTGTCCTGTCTGAGTGAGGAGCAGACGCCCTCAGGCGACCTGTGCGCAGAGGCAGGGCCAAATCCAAAGCTGAACCCCAGGAGCTGTGCGAACAAAGACGAGAAAGGGAAATCTCTCCCAGCAGCCTCAGAAGCGGTGGATTAAAGCTCCACAATCAACTTGATGTACCCTGCATCTGTGGAATACCTGAATAGACAATGAATCATCCCAAATTGAGGAGGCGGACTTTGGGAGCAAGATATATTACTTTTTTCCCCTTTTTCTCTTTTTGTGAGTGTGTATATGTATGCTTCTGTGTGAGATTTTGTCTGTATAGCTTTGCTTTCACCATTTGTCCTAGGGTCCTGACCGTCCCGTTTTTTCTTTTTTTTACTTTTTAAAATTTGTCTTCTCAATAATTATTTTTTATTTTAATAACTTTATTTTATTTTATTCTACTTTTATTTTATCCTCTCTCTTTCTTTCTATTTTGTCTCCCTTTTATTCTGAGCCATGTGGATTAAAGGCTCTTGGTGTTCCAGGCAGGCGTCAGGGCTGTGCCTCTGAGGTGGGAGAACCAACTTCAGGACACTGGTCCACAAGAGACCTCCCAGCTCCATGTAAGATCAAACGGCGAAAATCTCCCAGAGATCTCCATCTCAACACCAAGACCCAGCTTCACTCAACGACCAGGAAGCTACAGTGCTGGACACCCTATGCCAAACAACTAGCAAGACAGGAACACAGCCCCATCCATTAGCAGAGAGGCTGCCTAAAATCATAATAAGGCTACAGACACCCCAATACACACCACCAGACATGGACCTGCCCACCAGAAAGACAAGATCCAGCTTCATCCACCAGAACACAGGCACTAGTCCCCTCAACCAGGAAACCTACTCAACCCACTGAACCAACCTTAGCCACTGGGGACAGACACCAAAAACTGGGAACTACGAACCTGCACCCTGTGAAAAGGAGACCCAAACACAGTAAGATAAGCAAAATGAAAAGACAGAAAAACAGCAGATGAAGGAGCAAGGTAAAAACCCACCAGACCTAACAAATGAAGAGGAAACAGGCAGTCTACCTGAAGAAGAATTCAGAATAATGATAGTAAACATGATCCAAAATCTTGGAAATAGAATAGAGAAAATGCAAGAAACATTTAACAAGGACCT
>NC_041228.1:26179293-26180221 GCF_002837175.3 Physeter macrocephalus | reverse complement strand
GTAAATGGATTAAATGCTCCAATCAAAAGACACAGACAGGTTGAATGGATACAAAAACAAGACCCATATATATGCTGTCTACAAGAGACCCACTTCAGACCTAGGGATACATACAGACTGAAAGTGAGGGGATGGAAAAAGATATTCCATGCAAATGGAAATCAGAAGAAAGCTGGAGTAGCAATTCTCATATCAGACAAAATAGACTTTAAAATAAAGACTATTACAAGAGAAAGAAGGCCACTACATAATGATCAACGGATTGATCCATGAAGAAGATATAACAATTGTAAATATTTACGCACCCAACATAGGAACACCTCAATACATAAGGCAAATACTAACAGCCATAAAAGGGGAAATCGACAGTAACACAATCATAGCAGGGGACTTGGACATTCCATCCAAAAACAACAGAATACACATTTTTCTCAAGTGCTCATGGAACATTCTCCAGGAAAGATCATATCTTGGGTCACAAATCTAGCCTTAGTAAATTTAAGAAAATTGAAATCGTATCAAGTATCTTTTCCGACCACAACGCTATGAGACTAGATATCAATTACAGGAAAAGATCTGTAAAAAATACAAACACATGAAAGCTAAACAATACACTACTTAATAACGAATTGATCACTGAAGAAATCAAAGAGCAAATAAAAAAATACCTAGAAACAAATGATCATGGAGACACGAGGACCAAAAACCTATGGGATGCAGCAAAAGCAGTTCTAAGAGGGAAGTTTATAGCAATAAAATCCTACCTTATGAAACAGGAAACATCTCGATTCAACAACCTAAACTTGCACCTAAAGCAATTAGGGAAAGAAGAACCAAAACCCCCCAAATTTAGCAGAAGGAAAGAAATCATAAAGATCAGATCAGAAATAAATGAAAAAGAAATGAAAGAAATGATAGCAAAGATCAA
>NC_041228.1:26167920-26176904 GCF_002837175.3 Physeter macrocephalus | reverse complement strand
ATAGCCAGGACATGGAAGCAACCTAAGTGTGCATCAACAGATGAATGGATAAAGAAGATGCGGCACATATATACAATGGAATATTACTCAGCCATAAAAAGAAACGAAATTGAGTTATTTGTAGTGAGGTGGATAGATATGGAGTATGTCATACAGAGTGAAGTAAGTCAGAAGGATAAAAACAAATACTTTATGCCAATACATATATATGGAATCTAAGAAATAAAAAGTCATGAAGAGCCTAGGGGTAGGACGGGAATAAAACACAGACCTACTAGAGCATGGACTTGAGGATACAGAGAGGGGGAAGGGTAAGCTGTGACGAAGTGAGAGAGTGGCATGGACATATATACACTACCAAACGTCGGGTGGATAGCTAGTGGGAAGCAGCCGCATGGCACAGGGAGATCAGCTAGGTGGTTTGTGACCACCTAGAGGGGTAGGATAGGGAGGGTGGGTGGGAGGGAGGGCAATGCAAGAGGGAAGAGATATGGGAGCATATGTATATGTATAACTGATTCACTTTGTTGTAAAGCAGAAACTAACCATTGTAAAGCAATTATACTCCAATAAAGTTATTTAAAAAAATGAGCAAAAAAAAAATGAGCAGAAGATCTTTCAATAGAAGACATAGAGATGGTCAACAGATACATGAAAAGTAGTGCAACATCACTAATCAACAGGGAAATGTAAATCAAGACCACAATGAGATATCACCTCACACCTATCATAATGACTATTGTCAAAAAGACAGGAAATAAGTGCTGGTGAGGAGGCAGAGAAAAGGGAACCCTTGTGCTCACTGTTGGTGGAAATGTAAACTGGTGCAGCCACTATGAAAAACAGTATGGAGGCTCCTCAATTAAAAGTAGAACTACCATATGATCCATCAGTTCTACCTGTGGGTATTTATCTGAAGGAAACAAAAACACTAACTCAAAAAGGTATATGTGCCCCCATGTTCACAACAGCCAAGATATAAAAACAACCTAAGTGCTCATTGATGGGTGAATAATGGCATGTATATAAAATTCAGCAATAAGAAAAAGAAATCTTGCCATTTGTGAAAACATGTATGGATTTTGAGGGCATTGTGCTAAGCAATATAAGTCAGACAGAGAAAGACAAATGATCTCACTTCTATGTGGAATCTTAAAAAAACACACACACACACAAACCAAAACCGAACTCACAGATAAAGAGAATGGGATGGTGGTTACCAGCGGTGGGGGTGGGATGGGGTGGGGTGGGGGATTTGAATGGGTGAAGGGGGTCAAAATGTACAAACTTCCATTTATAAAATACATAAGTCATGGGGATGTAATGTACAGCATGGCAACTATAGTTAATACCACATTGCTTATTTAAAATCTGCTAAGAGAGTAGAACTTAAAAGTTCTCATTATAAGAAAAAAAATTGTAACTGTGTATAGTAACATGTTAACTATCCTTACTATGGTGATCATTTTGCAATATATATAAATATCAAATCATTATGTTGTAAACCTGAAACTAATATAGTGTATGTCAATTTAAAAAAATGAGCGTGAAAAACAATTATGAAAACAATCTGCAGAATATTTGAGTCACAATTCAGTTGCCACATTAAGGAAAAAAAAAAAAAAAAAGGGGCCTGAGGGATGATCCTAGGGCAGGCAGGGATAATGGCTGCTGGGGCAGGGCTCTCCAAGGGGTCTTTTCCACATGGGATCCAGAGATCCCATTTCTTCCTGGCCCCAGCCCACTAGGAAGACAGGTCAGCAATGTACTGTAGCACAAGTAAGAACTGCACTTGGTGGTGTGAAGTAAAGGAAGTTAAAGTGCTTAGGGAGCTACCAGTGGACTGGCAGCATCTGGGTCTAGTTCCTGCCTACCCACCTCCTCATGGTCATATTCCCGCCTTTCTTCACAGGCTGCTATCTAGTTCTGCCTTCTTCTTGATAATCCCTAAAATTTCAAGTGTTGATTAAGGGAGCCCTTTTCACCATTTTATATCCAGGGCCTGATACAGGTCTTAATGTGTAATAAGTATTTAATATATGTGTTAAATAACTTATTTTTTAAAAAGAAACTAAGAATGGTTAACAATATTAAATAATGCTTTGAAATAATATACAACTATCACATTTCTACATAGAATGGAAATTACAGGTTAAATCATCATTGCACAGGTATTTCTAACATTTTTGATTATCTATAGAGATAAGAACAATGGTAAGTTTATGTGTGGCAAATAATAAATAAAATAGGTATTGTACTAGTCATTGATGATAATGAAGAATATTTTAATTGTTTAGTACTAAGTGTGTCTTACTGGACAAGTGATAGTAGTTGAGCTAGTAAAAATTAGGCCTAATGTTGGGATGTTGGAGTTATAAACGAGTGAGAAGTAAGCCCTTCTAAAATTAGTATGAAAGAAAAATAGGCAAAAATGGCCAAGCCAACTAGATACCAAGATATATTATGAAGCAGTAATTAAAAGAGGTAGTATCATTGAATCAGTAAACAAATACACTTTTAATTTCTATTTACTTACTAGAAGGAAATGTTTATAATCTCAAGGTTGAGAAGGCTTCTTTAAGACCCAGAAAGCAAAAATAAATTAAGGAAAAGATTAATGAATTTGATCATTACAAAATGTAAAATTTCTTTATGACCTGTTCTACTAACAGTGGTAAAAGATAAGCAACAGACTGCGAGAAGGTCTTTGCCAGTGCATAGTATATGAGGGAACTACTATCAAAGAGAACTATTAATAATAAAAAAGGAAATCACACAATAGAAAAGCATGCAAAAGAAAGAAAAGTCAATAGGAAAAGAAATAAAGATGGCCAATACAGTTTTTAAAAAATGCCTAGTCTTCCAGGTAATCAGAGAAATAGGTAAAAAATTTTAAGTTTTATTATAGTAAATATTGGCCAGGATATAGGAAAATGGGAACTCTCCTACCCTGTTGGGGTGGGTATAAATAGGTATATATTGAAGGGCACTTGGCAGTATGTTTTATATTAGAATTCTATGTATTAGTGTTTTTTAGGAGAATAGGTTAAATCCCTCTTAATGGGCCTGAAAACTTCCTGACATTCATATGTAAGTAATATTTTTTTCCTTTTCTCACTGAAGAAAGATGGAGTTAAATTGTAACATATTGGCAATTTACAACAAGATTTGTGTGCTGTTTTCTAAGAAAATAGATACTCCTGTGAAAAGTCTTGGTTCACAAAAACATGTTTTACTGCTCTTTAATGCATCTATTAAAAAAGAAGAGGGAAACACCCCTTAGTGTCTCAAAGGAAATAAGAAAATTGAGATTGAATATCACCTGGGTTCCAAAGTTTCTGTCGTGGGAAGGAAATCAGAGGAGCCACCCTTTCCCTGTGTTTTCAGAAAGTATTTTGGGTTTAAAAGCAG
Source organism: Physeter macrocephalus (assembly GCF_002837175.3). Lineage (NCBI taxonomy): Eukaryota > Metazoa > Chordata > Mammalia > Artiodactyla > Physeteridae > Physeter > Physeter macrocephalus. The sequence continues at coordinate 26,173,493 of NC_041228.1, read as the reverse complement.
GCAAGTCATGTTTCAAGAGAAGCAACTTATGTTGGATCCATTGCTAGCTGCATCCATCCTGAGATTCTGTTCCACCTGTCTTTTTCTCCAGCAGACTAGCCCAAACATGTATTATGGCTATGTCTCAGAATGCGAGAAGGCAAGATCAATTGCACAAGCATTTTTCAAGCTTCTGCTTGTGTCACATTTTTTGATATCATATTGGCCAAAGCAAATCACAGAGTTTATCCCAGAGTCAGAGTGGAGTACTCTGCAAAGTTATGTGGTAAGACATGAATATGGACGAGGTGAAAAATTGGAACCATCTTTGAAATCTACCACACGTATCCATACTATTTCCCAGCAATATCATAGATTTCTAACCTTCCCCCACCCCGACTTCATGGCACACAGAAAATTATATGGCACAGTGGGGCAAAAAAATGAGGTTGCTCTTGGCCAGAAGTGACGTTGGCTATCCAAGGGCCTAAATATCTAGGCAGCTGGTAACCTATTTGCAGCACAATGATGTAAAGTCTGTAAAGAGATGTGTGCGTACATCGAAAGACTGCCAATTATAGTTAAGTGCTGTACTCAATTCTCAAAAAAAAATAAATAAAAATTATTGAAACAAATTAAATTTAGAAAAATATACTGGGCTATTTAGATCTAAAATCTATAATTATTAATATTTCAAATATACATATTATCACTGTATCAGCTTTTAAAATAAATTTTATTGAGGTATAATTTGCACACAATAAACTCTGCCCATTTAACATGTACAATTAGATCAGTTTTAATATATTTAATATATATTTTGATTTAAAGTATTCATCTGTAATAATATGTACATTGTATGTATATTCATATATATGAAACCACCAGTATAAAATTAGTTGGAGTGGCCATATTAATATCACACAAAGTCAATTTCAGACCAAAGAATAATACCAGGTATAAAGAAGATTATTTCATGATAATACAGGGATTAGTCATTTAAGAGGACATAATTCTTGGGGCTTCCCTGGTGGCGCAGTGGTTGCGCGTCCGCCTGCCGATGCAGGGGAACCGGGTTCACACCCCGGTCTGGGAGGATCCCACATGCCGTGGAGCGGCTGGGCCCGTGAGCCATGGCCGCTGGGCCTGCGCGTCCGGAGCCTGTGCTCCGCAACGGGAGAGGCCGCAGCAGAGGGAGGCCCGCATGCCGCTGGGCCTGCGCGTCCGGAGCCTGTGCCCCGCGACGGGAGAGGCCACAGCAGGGGGGGGCCCGCATACCAAAAAAAAAAAAAAAAAAAAAGAGGACATAATTCTAAATGTTTGTACACCTAAAATAACAAAGTTTCAAATACAAAAAGTAAAGACTGATAAAACTGCAGCAATAAACAGGCAAATCAACAATTATAGTTGGAGATTTGAATACCCTTCTTTCAATTATTGATAAAATAAGTAGACAGAAAGTCAGCAAGGATATAGAAAATTCAAATAACACTATCAACAAAGTTGACCTGATTGACATTTACAGAAAACATTACCCAATAACAACAGAATAACATTCTTAATATTCTTAATCTTAAGAATAAACATTCTTAAGTGCAAACATTTATGAAGATAGATCACATTCTGGGCCATAAAAGAAATCTCAATAAATCAAAAATGTCATACAAAGTATGTCCTCTGAGCAAAATGGAATTAAATTGTAAATCAGTAACAGAAAGAATTTTGGAAAATCCCCAAATATTTGGAAACTACGTGACACACTTCTAAGTAGCTAAGTCAAAGAAGAAATCAAACAGTAACAGAAAGTATTCAAAATGAATGAAAATAACACATATCAAAATGTGTGATGCTGCTAAAGCAGTATTTAAGGGGAAATTGATAGCACTAAATGCTTTTATTAGAAGAGAGATTTCAAATCAATGACCTTAGCTTTCACTTTAAGAAACTAGAAAAGGAAGAGCAAATTCAACCCAAAGTAAGTGGCAAAAAAAAATAATAATAATAAAGATCAGAGTAGAAGTCAATGAAATAAGAAACAAAAAACTTGAGAAAATCACCAAAACCAAAAGCTGGTTCATTTAAAAGACTGATAAAATTAATAAATGTTTAGCCAAACTGATCAGGAATAAAAGAGGGAAGATAAAAATGACCAATATCAGCAATAAGAGAGGTGAGTGAAATCACTAAAAATTCTACAGAAATTTAAAAAACAATATGGGATTATGAGCAACTTTATCCCAATAATTTGGACAACTTAGAAAATATGGTCAAATTCTTTAAAAAAGACACAAGTGTCCAGAGCTCAGTCAAGAAGAAATAGATAACTTGAAAAGCTTTATATCTATTTTTAAAATGGAATTTATAGTTAAGAACCTTTCCACAAAGACTCACAGACCCAATGGTATGAAAGGTAAATTCTGCCAAACATCTGAAGAAATAATATCAATTTTACACAAATTCTTCCAGAAAACTAAAGAAGAAGGAATATGCCCAATTTATTCTATGAGGCCAACATTACCCTGATACCAAAACCAGGCAAAGACATTACAATAAAAGAAAATTATAGACCGATATCCTGCATGAACATGAATGCAACAATTCTGAACACAATTTTAGCAAAATTAAAAAATAATATAAAGGAAATAAAAGGGACAATACATCATGACCAGGTGGAGATCTGAGCAGTGCAAGTTTGGTTTAATATTTGAAATACATCTCAATGAAATTTACCATTTCAACAGACAAGAAGAAAGAAAGAAACATAAGATCTTTCGGTAAATGTAAAAAAGGCATTGGATAAAGTCCAACATCCTTATTTACAAATCACAGCAAACTAGAAATGAAAGAGAACTTCCTCAGCCTGATAAAAGGCATCTACAGAAAACTAGTAGCATCATACTTAATCAGGAAAGACTAAATGTCATCCTCCCCCACGCCTGCCGTAAGGTTGAGGACAAGGCCAGAATGTCTGCTCTCACCACTTCTATTCAACATTGTACTAGAGATTCTAACCAGTGCTGTCGGGCCAGAAAAAATAAAAAGAATCCAGATTCGAAAAGAAGTAAAACTGTCTTTATCCATAGGCAACATGACCATTTATGAAGAAAATCATTTGGAATTTATTTAAAATAAAAACTACTAGATCTATAAGTGAGTTTACCAAAGTTGCAGGAAATAAAATCAATATACAAAATTCAATTGTATTTCTATATACTGGCAACATTCAGAAACTGATATTATTAAAAAAATAGCATTTATAATAGCACAGTGTTCATAAATCAGAAAGTCGGTACTGGAAAGATGTCTCCCCAGGTTCCTACGTTTATCTATAGATTCAATGTGATCGGGCAATCCTAGCAGGGACCAAAAACAACAAACAGGTCTTACACCACCTGACTTTAAGGCTTATTATAAAGCTACAGTAATCAAGTCAATGGACACTGTGGTATTGGCATCAAGATAGACAAATTGATGATCCATAGAACAGACTAGAGAGTCGAGATACAGATGCATATATGGACATACACGGTCAATTAATTTTAGACAAAAATGCGAAGACAATTCAGTGGAGAAAGGATATCCATTTTTGCCTTTGGGGTAGACTGAATAATGGTTACCCAAAATACTAAGTTCTAATCCCTATAACCTGCAAATGTTAACTTATAAAGAAAAAGGGTCTTTGCAGAAGTGATTACGTTAAGGATCTTTAGCTACATTGAGAGATTATTCTGGATTATCTAGGTAGACCCTAAATCCAATTACAGTATCTTTATAAGTGAGAAAGAGATTATAAACACACAGAAGAAGCCATGTGAAGACGGAGGCAGACTGGAGTGATAGGTCCACAACCCAATATGCTGACAGCCACCGGAAGTGAGAAGAAGCAAGGAATGGATCTCTCCCAGAACATGGAGAGAGAGGATGGCCCCACTGACACCTTGATTTTAGATTTTTGTCCTCAGAACTATGAGATAATACATTTCTGTTGTTTTAAGTCACAGATTTCATGGTAATTTGTTAGAGTAGCCATATGAAACTAATAGCCTTATACCTAAAGTAACTCAAAATGGGTCATAGATCTAAATGTAAAGCCTGAAACTCTGACACTTCTAGAAGATAAAATAAAAGGAAATCTTTGCAAAGATTTGTTGCATGTAACACCAAATGTGAGATCCATTAAAGAGAAAACTGATAAATTGAACTTTGTCAAAATTAAGAAATTATGTTCTTGGAAAGACAGTCTTAAGAAAATGAGAAACAAGCCACAGGGTGGGAGAAGCTTTTGCACGCATATATCTAATAAAGGACTAGTATCCAGAATAAAGAACCCTCAAAACTCATAATAAGAAAATAATCAAATGAATAAACTTTTTAAAATGGGCCAAGGTATTAAACCTGACATCACATTAAAGAAGATATGTGAACTGTAAGTAAGCCCATGAAAATATGCTCATCATTATTAGTTATTAGGAAATTGCAAAATGAAAGCACGAGATATCACTCCACTTCTACTGAAATACCTCAAATTTAAGACTGCCCATACCAAGCTTTGGCAAGGATTTGGAGCATCTGAGATCTCATACACTGCTAGTGGGAGTGTAAAATGGTAGAACCACTTTGGAAAATAGCAAATAGCATTTTCTCAAATTTTAAACATACATCTACCATATGACCCAGACTTTCCACTTACCCATATTGCTCCCTCATCTGCCATCTTTATTTTTTTCCAGGAAAAATGTAGTTCAGCATGCAACATTAATTCAGTCACTGGAATCACAAAATGAAGAACTTTCAAGGAAACTATATTCTCAGGTCCTTTACTAAATAGAAAATATGTATTCAGTGTTTTTCTCTGCCTGCAAATATATACCTTACAAGAGGAAAAAAGAGAAGGGTGAGGCTATCTTAGTGGAGGAACAGGGTAATAAAAGTATGAAGCATATTATTATACAATGTTGCTAATAGTATGTTCTGCTGGGAGGGTAATTACTGGTGCTTCAAGACCCCAGTTAGAATCAGGTGTGAGAAAAAATAATTGAGAAATCAAGAGCTATGAACAACAACGCAAGCTACTTTGGAAAAGTCTGACAGTTCCTCAAAAGGTTAAACATAGAGTTACCATACGACCCAGCAATCCCATGCCTAGGTATATACCCAAAAGAAATAAAAACTTGTACACTTATGTTCATGGTAGCAACATTCATAATAGCCAAAAAGCATAAACAACCCAGATAGATGGATGGATAAATAATACACAATATATCCACACAACAGAATATTATTCATCCATAAAAAGAATGAAATACTGATACATGCTACAACATGTATGAACCTTATGCTAAGTGAAAAAAAACCAGTCGCAATGGGCTATACATTGTATAATTCCATTTCTATGAATAGGCAGATCTAGAGAGACAAAGGAGATTAGTGGTTGCCAAGGGCTGGGGGGAAATAGGGAGTGGCTACTAGTGGGTATACATTTTGGGCAGGGGCCGGGGATGATGAAACTGTTCTAAAATTGATTGGGGGGGTTTCCCTGGTGGCGCAGTGGTTGAGAGTCCGCCTGCCGATGCAGGGGACACGGGTTCGTGCCC
>NC_041228.1:26123855-26167892 GCF_002837175.3 Physeter macrocephalus | reverse complement strand
GCGCGTCCGGAGCCTGTGCTCTGCAACGGGAGAGACCACAACAGTGAGAGGCCCGCGTACCGCAAAAAAAAAAAAAAAAAAAAAAAAAAATTGATTGGGGTGACTGCACAACTCTGTGACTACACTAAAAATCACTGACTTATATACTTTAAATAAATGGATTGTGTAGTACATCTCAATTAAAAGCTATTATAGAAAAAACAACATGAGAGAAATGAACTAAAAAAACGTCTGTAGTCATCTTCCATGCTAAATATGTATGGATTTTTAAAACAGTATTGGTATTTTTGCCTTCGGCTTCTTGAAGTATCTTATTTTTAAAGAAATTTGAGAAGTTTTTTGGTAGGGAAATTGTTAAAATCAAATTGTTCATGTAATTTTATTGGGGGAAACTGGTTAGATACAGTGGTGATACCCTCTTGCCAAAAGCTCTCAGCTGGAATACTTTTCCTGTAATATTATGAGGAGTTACTTGGATGAGAGCACCCTCTTTATTTTAGTGTTTTTGTTATATTCTACTGATATTTATATTTTATCTAAAACTAGTGGATCTATAAGAAATGATTTAAACCTATTAGCATTTTTGTTCTTGATAATGTATAATATATAATAATGATAATATATATGAAAATAATGATAATATAATGATAATGATAATATATATGAAAAACCACAAAGAATACTACATTTCTGCTTTAGGATCAGTCTCCAAAATTACAAGTATTTAACCCTTTATCCTAGAAACAAAACCTATCTCCTGACTTCAAGACTGCAAAAATACATGGGCCATCTAAGTGGTTTTGTCCTTAGAGCAAACTTTGATATGTAAAGTTTTTCTGAACATGTTATAGTTTAAAAATAATATTTCCATTTACTTTGAGTTTATCATTTATACATTTTTGGTAATGAATGACTTAGACCAATAATGAAAACAATCATTGCTTACATGTCCAGAGTCTAGTTGAAAATCATTGCAGGGGGCCTAGAAGAAATATCACAAATTATATGTAAGGGTATGAGACCTATTAAGGCCCTTTGGATAAGGGAACAGCATTAGTGAAAACATCCATGCACTGGAGCGTGTCATGATCTAGAACTTCTGGTTTTATTTCTCTTTTCTTCCTCCCCCTCTTTCTCTACCTACCTTCCTCCTTCCTTCTGTTCCTCTTCCTTCTCATTTCAGTCTCTGTCTCTCTGTCTCTCCCCAACCTTTCCCCCCCGCCAATGGCAGCCACAGCCTCAGCAAAGTTTCCTCCCTTCTTCACTCACGTACTCATCTGCTATATACCTGCCAGGAGAGAACCAATATCTAATAGAAAAACCTATCAGCACTAACACAAAAAAATTAAGTTGACGGCTGGTGTATTAAGTTGATCTCCTTAGTACTTAAAGACTTACCAGTTTATACCTCTGTTAACAAAGACACTTCTTTTTTATCAAAACGTCCTATGTCAAAACCACTGTATAAAACTAACATTCCTATAGCAGAGGGTGAAGGTCTTAGATAATGAGACGTGCTTGACATCTGAGCAGAGTACCTGGAAAACTGTTTGAAAGAAGACGTTGGTGACAAAAGGGCCTGATCTCATAATTACCTAGTCAGCTTTATTTTACACTATGTGTGAGAGGAAACTGCTTTCAGATGATTTTTGTTGTGCATAATTATGAAGATATCTATATCTATATCCATCTGTTAGCGGTAATGGCTAGAACCTGGCTGTGTTCAGTATCATAGCTATTATATGTGGGAGATAATTAAATATTCTCCAAAGAGAGAGCTATTTCCCAAGTGTGAGCAAGCTTCAGGTACATTAGTTCATTGTTCAAATATTTCTTGTGTTGCAATTACCTGTTTTTGGGTAATTTTGCTAGGTGCTGAGGATGATCAAAATGTAAACACAGATCTTCAAGGAGTTTTGTTTAGTAAAATGAACATGATTTAGAGAGTCAGATTTTCCCCAATACCTACTACGCAAAATGGAGACAATAATACATTCCCCAGAGAGTTGTGGTGAGGGTTATACGTTATGTAGAGTGACTAGTTTTCAATGTGTGCTAGTTTCCTCAAAAGGTTTTATATCTTGGGGCTTCCACTGGTGGCGCAGTGGTTGACAGTCCGCCTGCCGATGCAGGGGACACGGGTTCGTGCCCCGGTCCGAGAGGATCCCACATGCCGCGGAGCGGCTGGGCCCGTGAGCCATGGCCACTGAACCTGCGCTCCGAAACGGGAGAGGTGAGAGGCCCGCGTACCGTTAAAAAAAAAAAAAGAAAGGGTTTATATCTTAAAGCATATACAAGAGATAAGAAATGATTTTGACAGCTTGATATTTGATGTTTAATGAGATTTTTTTTTCCTGTAATTGACTACTGGAGGAGCTCCCAGAAAGAAAACAAAGGTTGCTTTGCTAAGCACCCTACCTGATAGGCCTGGGGGAGCACCTGCTATGAGAGTAGGAGGGCTTGCTGAGGGGTCAGTGTTCAGCAGAACCTCTGTTACCACCATGCACTTCTACTGTCTTCAGGGAATTGTAGAGGGAACTATAGGAAGTTTGGGGCTGGAGAGTAGTGAGATTCAAGTAGTGCTTAAAAGTATGTCTACATACTTCATCTGTAAAAGTATGTAGACAACGGAGAAACTGGAGGCCTGAGACCAGCATGAGGGCCACTATAACTGCAAGAGCTCATGAGAAACTGATCTGGAGTAATGACGATGGCAGTCAAGAAGAGAGGACAGAGAGACCATATTAGAGGACAAGAAAAAGGAGGAAGAATAGTACACATTTTCCTTTTATCACACATTCAGGATTAGGAGTAAGTTGTAGAAGGAATACACCATCTTTAATTTGGGACATGTTAAAAGTCCAACCTTTTGGAACCCTCCTACACTGTTGGTGGGAATGTAAATTGGTGCAGCCACTATGGAAAACAGTATGGAGGTTCCTCAAGAAATTAAAAATTGAGTTGCCCCATGATCCTGCAATCTCACTACTGGGCATATATCCAGAGATAACTCTAATTTGAAAAGATACATGCACCCTAGTGTTCACTGAAGCACTATTCACAATAGCCACGACATGGAAACAATTTAAATGTCCAATGACAGATGAATGGATAAAGAAGATGTGTTACATATATATACAAAATGGAATACTACTCGGCCATAAAAAAGAATGAAATAATGCCATCTGCAGAGCAACATGGATGGGCCTAGAGATTATCATACTAAGTGAAATAAGTCAGAAAGAGACAAATACCATATGATATCACTTATATGTGGACTCTAAAATACAACACAAATGAACATATCTACAAAACAGAAACAGACTCACAGACATAGAGGACAGACTTGGGGTTGCCAAGGAGGTGGGGGGGCAGGGGAGGGACAGATTGGGAGTGTGGGATTAGCAGATGCAAACTATTATATAGAGAATGGATAAACAACAAGGTCCTACTCTATAGCACAGGGAACTGTATTCAATATCCTGTGATAAACCGTAATGGAAAAGAATATGAAAAAGAATGTATATATGGGTATAACAATCACTTTGCTGTACAGCAGAAATTAACACAACACTGTCAATCAACTTTACTTCAATAAAATACTTTAAAAAATTTTTTTTAAGTCTAACCTTTTAAATTTCTTTGAATTTTTTTGCAAGTTAAGACAGAATTCTCCCTTCAAAAACAAAAAACAAAACTGTGGAATCTTGAAATATAAGATAGATTAATAATACTCTCGGGGCTTCCCTGGTGGCGCAGTGGTTGCGCGTCCGCCTGCCGATGCAGGGGAACCGGGTTCGCGCCCCGGTCTGGGAAGATCCCACATGCCGCGGAGCGGCTGGGCCCGTGAGCCATGGCCGCTGAGCCTGCGCGTCCGGAGCCTGTGCTCCGCAACGGGAGAGGCCGCAGCAGAGGGAGGCCCGCATACCACACACACACACACAAAAATAATAATAATAATACTCTCTTAAACTTATACATTTATCTAAATGACAGGTTGACATCTTTGCCTTAATGTTCATAGGAGCCACAGGCATTTCAACATCCTATTTCTTAAAGGCAATAACAATTACAACTAGTACATAAATAGCACCTACTATGTACCAGCCACTGTTCTAGCACTTTACATATTAACTCTTTTCTCACAACAACCCTATTATTATTTCACAGAAGAGGAAACTGGGACACAGAAGTTAAGTAGCCTGCCTTAGTTACACATTAGTTCTACAGCCAGTAAGTGGCAGAGACTGGATCTGAAACACGGAAGTATGAACTCTAGTGAGCTTTTAGCAGCCACTTGTTAAATCTGCTTTGCACACACAGGTAGTGACTTGTCCACATACTTCTTAGTGACTGTGATGGTGGTGATGTCTTAAGTCATATATGTCTTAAGTTTCTCAGATTTTAAGCAGATGGAGTTGGGACACAATTGTATTTCTCAATCATTGTTTTTCTTTTGCTTTTTTTCTTGCTGTTGTCAGTATTCAATATCTTCAGAGACAGAGGCTTTGGGAAAGTAATTAAAAATAATCAAATCAATGGGAACATTTAGAAACTCATGATTTCACCCCATGCTTGGTGGGGTGGGTCTAGAGAATTTCCACTGTGGTTTCCATAGCAGTACTTTTGAACTCCTTCCAAATGCATGCTTTTTAATGGCTTCCCCAGTGATGATGAGTGACTGACCCCAGCTGTATGATAATTCCAAATTAGGCCTAAAAGGATTATTACAGTTTGGTACAATGAGAAGAAAAACTGCTATCCATTTGAACAATCTTCCTTCAGGCAATGCTTTTTTTCATAGTTTTTTTGACTTTCTTTTCTCCAAGTTTTGGCTTTTTTTTTTTAATGTCACTTGATGTGTTTTAGTTCTCAAGGTATCACTTCAACCTGTGTTGAATCCTGGGCTAAAAGTACTTGTTTACTTACCCAAAGACTTTGTTTTACAAAGATAGCAGCCAGCTAAGCTCCCCGATCCACCCGGTGTCCATGAGTCATTCTAACAAAGCAGGAAAGCCTGTTGACCTATTTGCCAAGTGTCCGCTCTGGAGCCAGTTGCAGTGACAGATTTTTGAGATGCAAGAACTCCTCTGCTAGGGATTTAACTAGCGGTTTCTACTGCATTCCTAGTAAGACTCTGGAATGATGATTCATAAGAATTGAATCATTATAGAAAATTAAAGCAAGGAGTGGTACAGGCCATCTGTCCCCTCAGCAAATGTTCTCACTTTGGTGATAACAAATATTGATCCCAGGTCTGACAGCAGTATGAAGGCAAGTATGCCAGCTTTTCAAACTGATGTAAAATTAGAGACCAAAGTCAGTTCACGATCATCAAACACCAAATATAATAGGATGAGTAGGAAATGTTGCTTTTAATAAATAGGAGAATTCAACATTGCCACAAGCACTTTAAGTTATTTGAAGAGAAGCTTTTGGCAATTGTATTCCCTAATTTTCTCTAAGAATTGTATTGAAAATCACATTAAAAAGAAAACTATTATGTATTGATACTATTATTCTTTTTTCACCCAGAAGGAAGTAATATGCTAAATGATAGCATTCTCTGACTAGTACTGCCAAGCTGGTTTTACCCATTCTGAACTCCAGAATCTTAATTGCAATAGGAATCCTAAAAAGAGTCTTTAAGTTGGTATATTTATTGTTGTATTAGGATACTAATTACTAATTAATTATCACAAACTTGGTGGCTTAAAACAATACAAACTTACATTAACAGCTCTGGAAGTCAGAAGTCCCAAATAGGTCTCACTGGGCTAAAATCAAGATGTAGAGGAAGATTTGTTTCCTTGACTTTTCCAGCCTGTTGAGTCTGCCTGCTTTCCTTGACTCAGACCCTTTCTCATCTTTAGAGCCAGCAATGGTGGTGCAGATTTTCTCATGCTTCCTTTTACTCTGACACTGAGTCTTCTTCTGCCTCCCTTTTCCACTTTTTGGTACCCTTTGGATTACACTGGGTCCACCCAGATAACCCAGGATAATCTCCCTATCTTAAAGTCAGCTGATTAAATAACCTTATTTCCATCTGCAGCCATAATGTCTTTCCCTTGTACTGTAACATATTCACAGATTCTGGAGATTAAGATGTGGACATCTTTGGAGGTGGGAGGGGTGCTAATCTACTAACTACAGCTGTCTACAGTCTCCTACCTAGAGTATATAGATTTTTACATCAATATTTTTATTTTATTATTTATTTTTGTTATCTACACACACACACACATATATATATAAAGCAATCTCTATCTTAAATCCTGTTTGAGGCAATGTATACACACAAAAATAAAAATGTAAAACTGGTAAAAATATTTCCTATAATTATGATAAAAACTCATATATAAAATGCTCATACACATGGATAATAAAAAGTTAAAGATCACCCTCAAACAGGAAGATAGCAAATTAAGCACATTTTGAAACAATTTCTGGAAAACAGAAATTGGATGATGATGAAACAGCTAGAGAAGATGATAATTCTAATACACCATGAGAATCCTGCTGAAGATATAGGAGCCAGTTTACCAAAAGAGAACCCCACTGAGGCTGTGGGACCAGATTGGGCAGATTGGGCAGGTGGGACAGTGAACGAGACAAATGTGAGGGATTAATTACATGTCCCTATATGGGTCAACCATACCTGTAGGTGTCCCTATTCTCTATCCTGCTCATGGAGCAGAAGCAGGTGATATTTTCCAAGGCAAACCATTTGTTGCCTTTTTTTTAAGAAGGAAGAAAAAAAAACTTATTATCTAGAGACAACTAAGACTTCTGGTGAAGATTTTGGAGCTTGCAAGAAAAATATTTCTCATTCTAGAAATTGGGCAGATTTGTAGCCTAACAACTGGTTTTCTGATGGCTCACAATGAGGTGTATCATACTAACTGACATACCCTGAATTTCCTCACTAGAGTTCCAGTCAAAACTTTTACACAGAAGTGAAGACCTGGTCAGAAAAGGAAACAAAGACACCCAATATAGAACATCCACAGTAGCAATCTGCCTATCTGTTTTAAAGAAAAATGGACAACTTGCAGTGGCAAAAGTTGTGGTGAGAATCCATGGAACAATTATAGGAAAAAATTTTTCCAGAACCGAAGAAGAGTCTTCAGGCCAAAGGACCCACCTGTATCCAGGAAAATAAGTGAAGAAAGACCCACACCTAGAGAGTATCATGAACTTTCAGAATACCAAGATTAAATGATGATCCTAAAAACCTCAACAACAAAAACCCAAATCACTTACAAGGAATTAAAAGTCATACAGATACTTCCTCCCCACCCCCAACTATACTAGAGAATAGAAAATAATGGCAAAACATTAAAAATTCTGTCATAAGGTTATTTTCAATCTAGAAATTTGTATCCAACAAATTATCAATTCAGTGCGAGGGCTGAACATACATATACTTTCTTGCATGTACGTTCTCAGAAAGTTGAATATTTGCTTAGTACAAATGTAGTCCCACAAGATGAGAGAATAAACCAAGAGAGGGAAGCATATGAAATACTGAAAACAGTGGGCCCAACAAATAAAGCAATAAGAAGGGTCTCATGAGGTCAGTGTCCCGCAGAATAAGAGCAAATAGTCCATTTAGGGAAAAAAAGACAGAGGGCACTGAGAGAAAGAGCTTCCTAAAATAAAATCAGTTTGAACTTAGAAAAGGCTCAGAGTCACAGTATGCTAAATACAAATAATGCAAGAGAAAAAATTATGAATAGAATTCCTTAGCAAAATTAAAATTTGGAGAAGAAAGTCAGGGCTCATATGTGATGGTAAGTGATACATGGTAGGAAGTTAAGCATGTTAACTTTAATTTTCTCTTCAAGTGGCTTAGGTCAAACTATTGTACTCATGATGGAGGAAACATAATCCAAACACATTACTTGAGTTTTTAATGACAATATTTGTATAGAAATGTTGTTTATTGGGTCTCAATTTTTAGAGTCAATCTAAAGACAAAGAAGGCTTGACTGTGGTTGCCAGATACACGTAAATATTAACAACCTTGTTAAGGTGTAGCTGAAAGAGGGTGGGATAGAGAAAGAGAGAAGAAAAAGTTGAGAAATGGCTGAGCGGGGCATGGGTGCTAATCTCCTTATCTCACAAAGCAGGGAGTCCATAAGAGATAATGTCAAAAGTATCTGGAGTGTCTATTTTAAATTATCAAGGTAACCAACAGAACAATTAAAAAATAATTGAAGCATGAATATTATACTTTAGGAGGAAGAATGTAACAAATGCTGTGGTGCCCTCCCCAAATCCCTGTAGCCTACCCTGGAGGCCACCACAGCCAGGTCCTGCACACACTGACCTGGTGGCCTCCTGTGTGTCTCTCTCTCTCTGCTGGGATGGGATTGGCCTGCAAGCTGGACAGGCCAGAAGTGCAGGGAAGATGGCACAGGAATAACCCTCAACCAATGAGGATGAGAATCTGTTTTCAATGAGACACCTTCAAGTGGTCCATTTTTAAAGGGTCCCCTGAGATACTGAGCCCAGTTGCCCAGGTAACTCATTAATCCACCTTTCATTGGTTTTTCTCCCTTCTGGGTTACACTTCTCACTCCTTCACTGTGCTTCCCAGAATTGCCTTCCCAAATAAACTACTTGTACATAAATTCTTGTCTCAGGGTCTGTTTTTAGTGGGGACAAAACTAAACTCTAAAATGTGATTCATATCCTTTTTTTCATACTCAGGAGCTGATATATATTGTCTACAAGAAATGGCAGTTTGAGCATATTATACAGTTATGGTGAAAACCACCAGAACAAATTCAAACAGTAACATTAAAAGAGTTTTTCTCGAGCTTCCCTGGTGGCACAGTGGTTAAGAACCCCCTGCCAATGCAGGAGACACTGTTTCGAGCCTTGGTCCAGGAAGATCCCACATGCCATGGAGCAACTAAGCCCGTGCACCACAACTACTGAGCCTGTGCTGTAGAGCCCGCGAGCCACAACTACTGAGCCCGTGTGCCACAACTACTGAAGCCTGCGCTCTAGAGGCCGCGAGCCACAACTACTGAGCCCATGTGCCACAACTACTGAAGCCTGCATGCCAAGAGCCCGTGCTCTGCAACAAGAGAGGCCCCGAGCCACAACTACTGAGCCCATGTGCCACAACTACTGAAGCCTGCATGCCAAGAGCCCGTGCTCTGCAACAAGAGAAGCCACCGCAATGAGAAGCCTGAACACCGCAACGAAGAGTAGCCCCCAGATGCCGCAACTAGAGAAAGCCCACGCGCAGCAACGAAGACCCAACGCAGCCAAAAATAAATAATAAATAAATTTTTTTAGAAGTTTTTCTCTGATGGATGGAGAGGTGGAATGCGAGACTTTGCTTTTTATTATGTAAGTGGCAAAGGACATAAACAGACCATTTACAAAAGTAGAAAAAGCTAAAATGTGTATAAAAATTTCTCAGCTTCCCTAGTAATCAAAGAAATATAATGATGAATTATTTTTCACTTATCAATTAGAAAATCTTTAAACACTTGGTAACCAAGTTTACACAGGTAACAAGGGTGAAGCGAAAGGAAACACATTTTTTATACAAGATGAAGTGAAACAAACGCATGGTAACAGGGATGAAGTGAAACAAGCACATTTCATACACTGCCAGAGAGATTTTAAAGTTACATAATCTTCCTGAGAAAGCAACGGAGTGATTTGGTTAAGAGCTTTAATATTTTTCATAACCTCTAACTCTGTAATTTCATTTCTTGGGAACAATTCCAGAAGATGAATAAAAAATACAAACATTCATGCATAAAGATGAATTGTCATTTACAGTAGTGAAAACTAAAGTTATCTAAATACTCAAAATTTAGGGGAATTATACGTAAATTATCATATATTTATACAATAAAATATTATGAAGACATTAAATATGGTTTTGAAGAGTTTTTATTCACATAGGAAAATACATCTGGTCTAAAGTGAGGTGAAGAAGGCAGAATATAAAATTAGATATACTGATAATTTACTGTCTCAAATATCTAAAACTGTATCTACTTTTTACAAAGACAAGAAAAAATGTTATGTAACATGGTAAAATTCTAGCTGGAATCAGACTTTAAAAGAGGACTTTATGAGGAAATTATCTTAAGACATTTGGGGTTGAATTGAAATATCAAGATAACAGATAACAGATAACGGTTAGTAAATTTCTACATATGAGAAAAATGGACTAAAAATTTTTTCTGTATTGCTGAGAAGAGGCAAAGAGAGAATGAGGCCCTGAGGTATATGACATGGCTGTGCCTCAGGACACAGTCTCCACCAAACCTTTAGTACAGTTTCCTAAACTCACACAATATGATTTTTGTGAAGGCCGCCATGTTGTGTGCTTTGTTCACAGTGTGGTACAGGTAATACGCAAGGATGCTAGGTCCCAATCACTGGTGTGGTAGGGATAATGTAAACTTCCCAGGAATTAGCTAATGTCTTTGGAAGGGTCATGTGCAGCTGTGGTTTCCACAGGTGATGGGTTTGGAAGTGGGGTTTAGGAAATTTCACTTATATGGGAATCACCAGAATTACACCTGCATTACAAACCATATCAAGCAAGGACTTTGGTTGTAAGTGACAGAAGCACTTGTTGGAAGGGTCTGAGCTACAGGAACCAGGGCCTGTCTGGGCCTTGGAGTTTGAACTAGAACTTAAACACCATTTACATACACACCTTCTTGGTCCTCTCTCCTCCTTAGTGTATTAGCTTCATTCTCCTGCTCATTGGATTTCTCCATTTGCTGTAATGTGATTGGCAACAGTTTCACATCCTAACAGCTTCGTGATTAGCTTACATTGGAAGAATCCCAGCGATGGCCTCAGATGGGCTTGACTTGGTTCGTGTGCCCATCTCTTTGCAATCATTGTGGCTAAAAGAGCAAGTTTCTCCAATGGCTCAGCTGTGGAGTGGGAATTAGGCCTGATGCTAGATTACAGGAGGTCAAACAAAGCCCATGGGAGAATTCTGAACCCAGCTTTGTCTTCACAAACCAAACAAGCAAGCAATAAAAAATCCAAAGTTAACACAAAGAGTACAAAAAAATTGTAAATCAGGAATTGAAAGAACTTTCATTTGGCTCCAGGAAAGATAGTTGAAACTATGGACTGAGACCTATTAACCCATCGGGTTATGGAGATCAGGATACGTGAACACCTGTTCTACAAGCATCCAAGAAGAAGAGTTGCCCACATTACTTAACCTTATAAACCCATACAAGGCCTAACTTTCTAATATAGACTGACAACCAGAGGATCATGCAATACACATTAATCAGTACATAGGAAATCTGCTAAACAACAAACCCAATAAACTTCCCTAGCAATTCCATTATTCTTTTTGTTAGTTTCTGCTTTATAACAAAGTGAATCAGTTATACATATACATATATCCCCATATCTCTTCCCTCTTGTGTCTCCCTCCCTCCCACCCTCCGCCTTTATCTCCCTGTAAGACAGCTCACCTTCCCTCCTCTCTCCCTTACCTCTTGTCATCCTCCATAAAAACCCCTTCTCCTGTGCCCTTCCACTTGTCTTCAGGTTCTGCTCTTTGCTGGCAGCAGCTTATCGCATAAACTCATCTGTGTTAATGTGTTAACATCACCCAGGTAACAGAACCTATTGTTGACTACCAAGGATAAATCTCCCTGTATCTAAACTCTGTCCTCCTGGGCTGAATTAGTTTCCTCTAAAAGCCAATGTATTTTTCATTAAAATGCTTGCAAATCCTTCAGGTTATTAGGTTTACGGCAGCCCCATTAAGCAGAACAATAATGATTTATGTAAGAAGTTAGGCCAGGATCTTTGTTTTTTTCAATAAGAAGGTTCATGGTCTACAGCTGCTCTTTTGGGTCCTGTAGTCTTGCATTACAGGAGTGTCTCTCTGTGACTTAAATCATTTCCCTATTTTGTTTTCCAGGAGGATATCAGTCCTCCTTGGAATTGTTCAAGATTTACAGCCTGGAAAGTCCAGCTATGATGTTCAACCCTCTGCTGAGAGAGCAGCGGGGGCTTTAGATCAGGACAGACTTTGGTAAAACCTCCAGATTTGCCCCTGATGGGCCTTATGACATTGGGCAAGTCACTTAATCAGTTAAGTTTCCTCGACTGTAAAAGTGGGTAAAAATACCTTACTGAGAGTGTTGTCCAGATTAAATAAATATTGAGTGAACTACCCTGCCCGGCTGTAGGGGGCCATTCCTTGCCTTTCCCCTGCCCTGCATCACAAGTGGGTTGACCCCTAAAGACTGCATTTACCAGGTTCCCAGCTGGAGTCAGTCAAGGGGTTGGGGATTATTCAAAGTGTCTGAGAACCAAGAAATAACAACCAGGTGAGCAGAAACAGCATAAATACTACTAATTTAAATATATATTGGTGGTATTAAATATCATCTCCCTGAATGGAACATTCAAGAGTATTTCATTTAGCCATATGATGATCTATATTCTATGGGCTCACGAACAGCTCATACAACTCAACAACAAAAAACCAAACCCAACTGAAAAATGGGCAGAAGACCCATTTTTTTAGAGACATTTCTCTAAAGAAATACAGATGGCCAATAGGCACATGAAAAGATGCTCAACATCACTAATTATTAGAGAAATGCAAATCAAAACTACAATGAGGTAACACTTCACATTGGTCAGAATTGCCATCATTAAAAAGTCTACAAATAACAAATGCTAGAGAGGGTGTGGAGAAAAGGGGACCCTCCTACACTGCTGGTGGGAATGTTAAGTTGGTACAGCCACTGTGGAAAACAGTATGGAGGTTCCTCAGAAAACTAAAAATAGAACTACCATATGATCCAGCAATCCCACTTATGGGCATATATCCAGACAAAACTACAATTCAAATAGATACATGTACCCCTATATTCATAGCAGCACTATTTACAATAGCCACTAAATTGTAAATAGCACTATTTACAATGGAAGCAGCCTAAATGTCCATTGACAGATGAATGGATAAAGAAGATGTGGTGTGTGTACACACACACACACACACACACACACACACACACACACACACACACAAAATGGAATACTACTAAGCCATAAAAAAGAATGAAATAATGCCATTTGCAGCAACATGGATGTGACTAGAGATTTTCAAACTAAGTGAAGTAAATCAGAAAGAGAAAGACAAATATCATATGATATTGCTTATGTGTGGAATCTGAAAGATGACACAAATGAACCTATCTATGAAACAGAATCAGGGACATAGAGAATAGACTGGTGGTTGCCAAGGGGGAGGGAGTGGGAGAGGGTTGGAGTGGGAGAGGGTTGGATTGGGAGTTTGGGATTAGCAGATGCAAACTGGTATATACAGAATGGATAAACAACAAGGTCCTACTATGTAGCACAGGGAACTATATTCAATATCCTGTGATAAACCATAATGGAAAAGAATATGTAAAAGAATGTATACATATGTATAACTGAGTCACTTTGCTATACAGCAGTAATTAACACAGCATTGTAGTTCAACTATACTTCAATAAAAAATAAATTAATAAAACGTGTGGGCTTCATTCACTACTATTATTCTGATGTAGAGGTTGAAGAACTAACAGAGTTTCTGTTTCCCTACATGACTGTAGCAAGAGATGATATATAATCAAATAGCATGCAATTTCCCCTTTGGCTGATTATTTATCTTCACTTTGCTGGCAGGTGCATCATAGCAATGGGACATGTGGACAAAGAATGTCACCTGCCACTTCAGTAAGCAAAGAATGCTGACCCTAAAGCCATCAGCCATTGCAGCCTTGGGACAGTACGCCAAGGGGAATTCAGGATGGAGAAAAACAGGATACTGGTCCTAGTTAAGGTGCATATCAAAGGAATAATTTCAAAAAGCCCCAACTCTTGCATTTTCCCATACACAGAAAAACACTAAAATCATTAACTTGAAATGTCTGGTTTTTCTGTGATTAGCAGTAATTTTTGATGTTCAACTACATGTTTGTTTGTTTGTTTTTTCAAGCAAAAACTCCTGTATATTCTGGGTTTTCTCTTGCCCCTTTGGAACAGTCCCTCAGAGCTATCTGAAAGGCTGTATTCTGGGCTATAGTCCTCAGTAAGTCCACCAAATAAAACATTTATTCTCAACTTTTAGGTTGTGGGGTTTTTTTCAGTTGACAGACAGGAACCTATCTGAATGCGTCATCAGCATCTCCACAAAGCCCTGCTTCACTTGTTCTCAGTTAACTGCTTCAGTAGCCACCTAAGCTCCTGGGACAGCTACCTCGGAGTCACGGTGGACCCTTCTCATTGTGTTACTCCTACATCCGACTCACTTTGAAAGCATCGTTACAAACGCCTTACAGTCCCCCAGCCACGATCCCAGACCAGGGGTGTCTCAGTCTCAGCACTACTGAAATGTGGGACTGGATAATTCTTCCTTGTGGCAGCTTTCTTGCACATTGTAGGACGTTCAGCAGCATCCCTGGCGTAGTGCCAGTAACACTTCCTAAGTGATGTAATACAAAACATCTCCAGATACAGCCAAATGTCTTCTTGGGGGACACAACTGCCCCCAGCTAAGAATCAGTCTTAGACTAGAATCTGGAGACTACTGAGAGAGCCTTTTATCTGAAACCTCTTTTATCTCCCTATTGTTTGTAGACTGAGTTTAATCTCTAATACAGCATATGAGGGTCTTGACAGCACATAAAACCTTTTGAAAACTAGCCTCCAACCTCTCTGCACCATAATTTCAGGCAACCTATGGTCTGATCATACTGAAAACAACTCTGTGGATACTCCAGACCCTTCTAGGTCTCAGCACTTTTGCAGAGGTGGTTCCTTCAGTCAGGATGCTTAGTGTGCCTTTCTTTTGGCAAACTCTTGCTCGTCCCTAAATGCTTGGGTGAAATGTACCTTTGTTACCATTTCCTGATGTCTTTAGGCATAATTACTAACTGTCCCTATTAGCTGAGCTCTATAATTATTCTTAAATGACCCCATCTCCTGGTGACACCTGATGAGTCACAGGCTGGTTTAAAACCTGAGATTCTTCCCTCATAGTTTTGAACTTGGGAACAGAACACATCAGTGTCTTTCTGGTGGCTGAAGCTGGACACTATAAAACTTGAAAGTTTTTGTTAGAAAAAACAAGGAGAGAAAAAAAATGACATTGATATGTAGGAAAGAGAGAAAATATTGGGTCCCAAAGAAATTCAAGACCCTGGTTCTAATATTCCTGAAACCCAACGTGTTGGTGAGATCCCAACTTTCTTATCCTACATCCTCCTTTTTGCTTTCGTTAGCTTGAGTTCGGCTGCTGGCACTTGATAGCAAGTGTCCTACATATGGCCTCAGCAGGGCCACTCCCTGACAGAAGGAAAAAAAGAAGAGGCCATTAGTTACTGGTCTCAAAACAAACAAGATCAGAATTTAAAACAGTGACTAAATAAGGTCTTCTCCTTGTCTCACCACGTATATTCAGGCAGAGGAGAAAATGTGGAATTTTACTTCAAACACTCACTCTTATTAAACCAGGAGACTTAAAAAAAAAATTTTTGCAAATTCTCCACTATTTAACCTATGAAGTCTCAAGTCAATTGTAAAGGATTTTGTGAAAATTTAAACATTTATCATGACTGGTTTCTAGCTTCTATCTTACCCTCACTCTCTACCCTTTTTTAATATATAAATCTGGCTTATTTCCCCAGTTGTAACAAAGATGTTTGAACAAAGAACAAGAACATATATTTTCTAACCTCTTTCCACTTTTGCCAATGGTTTGGCAATTATAAAATATTTTAATTACTTGTGTTTTGGTAAGAATAAAAGGATGTATGTGAAGATGAATATATTTTCTATTTAAAAAACAAACTAGAGAAATAGGACATGTGCCCCAAACAATTAAAACCAGTAAAGGAAACATAATACAGTGTACCCCTTGACACTGATCTGTCGGTTGCCAAGTGAGACGCTGCCTTAAAAAGCAATTTTGCAGGTACTTAACCCATCTACAGTTGGCTCTTGATAGGCCTTTTCTTTATTGCCCAGATAGCAGGGACGACATATTTCTCAGCTTTTATTCTCAAAGCCGAGTACGGGGCCTGTTTATTCATAGATGTTCAATACATGTCTGCTGAATGATGAAAAACATCCCAGGCTCCTGCCAGCTATGTTGCTTGGTCTATGCCAAGGTTATAGTCATTATCACTCTATTAGCCAAAGGCCAGTTCAGAAAACAGAAACTGTGTTAGATATTTCAAACAGAGGGGATTTAATACAACAAGGGGATTCTGACGTAAGCCAGAGGTAACGTCTCCGGGAAGAAGCCTTTCCACCATTGCCTCCTGGAGCCAGGGAAAAAATGGGTCCAGTTGGAGTTAGCTTGCAGCTCAGAGCAGAGACCAAGAGGAGTTGATCAGACCTTTGAAGAGGGGCACCACCAGTGTGGCAGCCACTAGTATCTCTGAGGGGCCACGACGGGGTGGATTCTAGTAGTGCCAAAGGAAGCCAGAAACGAGAGCAACTGCTACCACTGAAGAAATGCTGAAGGAAATAGGAACAAAGTACAGAAGTCCTTCTCTATTTGTTCCTCCTTCCAGTCTCCCTCTAGCTTAATGTTTTCAACTAGGGGTGATTTTGATCTGCAATGTCTGGAGACATTTTTGCCTACGGTAGCATCTAGCGTAGAGACCCGGAAACCTGCTACGCTTTCTACAGTCTAGGCGACAGTGGGACTCCCTACCCCAACAAAGAATTATTCAGCCTGGGAGAGTGATGACACCCGACATGGTGACATAGATGATCCCTGACTTCACTCCCCATCACAAGGAAAACAACTATCCATGGAGATAAGACACCCCTGAAAAATATCCTAGAACACATGAGTGAGACTGAAACCCTCCCCCTGCCCCACAACATACAATAGAGATGAAGACAGACTGTATTAGAAGGGCATGAGAAGCTGCTATGTGTTAATCACAAGGCCCCTCCCCCAGGCAGGCTCGGCATCACAGGAGACATCTCCCCTGAACCTGTGGCTCCTCTGGTGGGGAAGGAGCACCAAGGGGAGCATCAACTCCCCTGGCATCGTGGGTCACCCCACTCTGGTCTCGCCACACAGGGATTACAGGGGAATCTTCAGGGCTTGACCATTGCGAATCTAACTCTGATGGAGTAGCGGGGAGCAGGGAGGGTCTCACAACAACCAGTGCTCAGATCTTGGCAGACTGAGTTCCTACCTGCACAGCCATGCACTAGTTCCAACTAGCAGCCTTGTGCATCTGCAGAGTCAAGAAGGAAGTTCTGTCTGACCAAGGAACTTGGTGGGGTGCCTGATTTGGGTCCTCAAATGAAGCCCTGATGGCCCTGGAGCCTGGCCTGCTCCCGCCCAGGCAGGGGAGCTGAGTCACAGGCCTAGTTCCACTGCTGAGTATTGCTCCCGGCCCACCTGACCAGAGAGGCTGGTGGGAAACCTGGAAGCTGTGTAACCTCAAATAGAGAGCGTGGCAGGCAGAGCTGATGGTCCCGAGCAAAGCCAGTGGCACTGTTAGGCCAGGGAACTTGAGGAGTGGGTGGGCTTGACCCCTTGAGAAGTTGGGTTATAGCAAGACCACAAACGCGAGCCTTCCTGAGCTTGAACTCAGTTTCCTGCTGCACCTGGCAGGGGAGCTAATTTATAGCTGGACTCATTGCGGCGGTGCACGCTGCTTCTGAACAGAAAGCTTGATTGGGGTCGCTTGGGAGGCTGCCTGGGGCTGGCCCTCCTGCTCTGCCCAGGCAGGGAGCTAGTTCCTAGTCCCGCCCACTGCTGAGTGCAGTTCCTGGCCCCGCCTGGCCAGAAGCCCTGGTGAAAGCCGGGGAAATACCTGGAAGCTGTGTGGCCCAGCAATGTTCAGGCAGAGAGTACTGCAGGCAGAGAGAATCATCCCCAGAGCAAAACCAATGGCATCGTTCAGTCAGGGAATTCGAAAAGTGGGTCAGCTGGAGTAAAGACCACAAGCAAGAATGTTTCTGAGCTTGGAGTTTGTTCCCCTAATCCACCCAGGCAGTGGGGCTAATTCATAGCCCCTCTCATTGTTGAGTGCAGCTCCCAGGCCCCTCCTGACCAGAAAGCCTGACTGGGAACACCTCGGAGGCTGTGTGGGGCTGGCCCTCCTGCCCCGCCCAGTCAGGGAGCTAATTCACAGCCTTGCTCACTCTTGAGCGTGGCTCCTGGCGCTTCCTCATGGGAAAGCCTGGCCTGAACACTTGGAAGAGAAAATTAAAATGTATCTTGAGACAAGCGAAAATGAAAACACAACATACCCAAACTTATGGATGTAGCAAAATCCCTTCTTTAAGAGGGAAGTTTATAGGGATAAATGCCAAAATTAAGAAACAAGGAAGATCTCAAACAACCTAACTCTATGCCTCAAGGAACTAGAAAAAGAAGAGTAACTGGAGCCCAAAACTTAGCAGAAGGAAGAAAATAAGGATTAGAGCAAAAATAAATGATATAGAACAGAAAAACAATAGAAAAGATTTCAAAAATCAAAAGTTAGTGCTTTGAAAAAAAAAGACAAATTTTTACCTAGACTAACCAAGGAAAAGAGAGGACCCCAATCAATAAAATTGTAAATGAAAAAGGAGACATTACAACTGATACCATAGAAATAGAAAAGATCATAAGAGGTATTATGAACAACTATATTCCATCAAACCTAGAAGACACTGAAAATTCCTAAAAACATACAACTTACCAACACTGAATCAGGAAGATATCGAAAACCTGACCAAACCAGTTACTAGTGAGATTGAATCAGTAATCAAAAATTTCCCAAAGAAGAAAAATCCAGGACCCGATGGCTTCACTGGTGAATTTTATCAAACATTTAAAGATGAACTAATACCATCATTCACAAACTCTTCCAAAATATCAAACATTCCCAAACTCATTTTACAAGGCCAGCATTACCCTGATACCAAAGCTAGAAAAGTACACTACAACAAAGAAAATTACAGGCCAACGTCCTTGATGAAAGTAGTTGCAAAAACCTCAATAAAATACTAGCAAACCAAGTTCAGCATCACGTTAAAAGGATCGTAAACCATGATCAAATGGGATTTATTTCTGGGATGCAAGGATGATTCAACATATGCAAATGAATACATGTGATACATCATATTAATAGAATGAAGGAAAAAAATATAAAAATTCAACATCATTGACAATAAAAACTCTTAACAAATTAGGTATAGAAGGGGCTTCCCTGGTGGCGCAGTGGTTGAGAGTCCGCCTGCCGATGCAGGGGACACGGGTTCGTGCCCCGGTCCGGGAAGATCCCACATGCCGCGGAGCGGCTGGGCCCGTGAGCCATGGCCACTGAGCCTGCGCTCCGCAATGGGAGAGGCCACAACAGTGAGAGGCCCGCGTACCACAAAAAAAAAAAAAAAAAAAAAAAGTTAGGTATAGAAGAAACGTACCTCAATATAATGAAGGACATACATGACAGACCCATAGCTTACATCATACTCTATATCCAAGTTTCCACATATGCAGATTCAACCAACTTTGAATTGTGTAGTACTGTAGTATTTATTGAAAAAAAATCTGCATATAAGTGGACCCACACAGTTCAAACCTGAGTTGTGAAAGGGTCAACTGTATTTGTGTGTGTATATATATATATATATAGATAAATACACACACAATGGAATATTATTCAGCCATAAAAAAGAAGGAAATCCTCCCATTAGTTACAATGTGGATGAAGCTTGAGGGCATTATGCTAAGTGAAATAAGTCAGACAGAGAAAGACAAATACTGTATGATCTCACTTATATGTGGAACTGAATCAAGAAACAACAACAAAAAACCAAACTCACAGAAAAGGAGATCAGATTTGTGGTTGCCAAGAGGCTGGAGGCGGGGGGGTGGGGGAACTGGAGGAAGGTGTGCAAAAGGTACAAACTTCCAGTTATAAGATAAATAAGTACTAGGGATGTAACGTGACTATAGTTAACACTGCCGTATGATACATTTGAAAATTGTTAAGACAGTAGGTACTAAGAGTTCTCATCACAAGGGAAAAAAACGTTTTTTCTTTTTCTAAAAATCTATAGGAGATGATGTTAACTAATCTTATTATGAGAATCATTTTATAATATACATAAGTCAAATCATTATGCTCTACACTTTAAACTTATGCAGTGCTGTATGTCAATTACATCTCAATAAAACTGTGACAGCAACAAAAAGAATTATCCATCCCAAAATGTCAATAGTGCTGAGGCTGAGAAACCTTGCTTTAGCATAACCTAAATGAAGGCAGATGACAAGGCAGTTTGGAAGTGAAGTTTTCAGGGTCCTAGCCCCATAATACATGTCAGAGTGGAGCATAAAAGGATAGATTTGGGTCTCAGAGACAATAAACAGACGACTGGTGCAATCACCTGTCTGGGATTATCTCAATCCTGGGTACAGAGAGGGTGTGAATGTCCATGGGCCAAATGAAATATGTGGGGAAAGAGAAGAAATATAATTGTCTAAAGCAAATATAAACGGTTTGAGATTTTTCCAGTATTAGGTTACGTGGCATAGTGGTTAAAACATGAAGGGTATGCTTGGCATGACCTGACTTGAAACATAGCTTAAGCGGTGTACACGGAATTCACTTTGAATCCTTGTGGGGCACCTCAAAGTGAAAAGCAGATATCCTCTGTAAAGCTACACCTGAGCTCAGTACAAGAAGAGGCCACTGTCATTGCTGACCTAAAGCGATGGTCAGGTAACAGCTTGGTTAGCATGCTAATAATTTTAGACCCCATAGCTAACGAGTTCTGTGAATCCGTTATTCTTGGTTTTCCTGGTTCCTATTGTTGGGTAATAAACTTCCCCAAAACGTAGGTCCTTAAAATGTTGACCATCTTATGATTTTCATGGATTCTGAGGGTCAGAACTTAGTCAGGACACAGTGGGATGACTTGATGCCTGTCCACAGTGGCTGGGACCTCAGCCGGGAGACTCGATGGCTGGAGGCTCATGTCACGAGGAGGCTCCTTAACTCACATCTATGGCTCCTAGGCTGGGCTGACTGAAAATTAGGGCAGGTGACTAGAGCACCCACAGATGGCCTCTCATGTGGTCTGGCCTCCTCGGAGCATGGTGGTCTCAGGGTGGCCAGACTTCTTAAAAGGTGGTGCAAGGCTCCAAGCTTAAGTGTTCCTATGAACCCAGAAGAAGCTGCATCACTGTTATGACTCAGCCCTGTAGTCACACGGCAACATTTCCACTGTACTCTATTGGAAGAAGCAGTCACAAGCTGCCCTGATTCAAGGGGATAGTGACTGCACCTCTAGGTGGGGAGGGTGGGGCAGTGTCAAGGGCACATTACAAAGAGCATATGCAGTGGTGGATACTGTCATTGCCATCCTGGGAGAAAAGCATGCTCAAAATAAGTATTTTGAGAGAGGGGGGGTGGGTTTTCTTAAGAAGAGGGGAAAGCTTGTATAGTGGAAGTGTTCTGAATCCCCAAAACTGTGAATTCGAGATCTGTCCCTTCAATTCTAGTTGCATAACCTTGGACAGATTATTTCATTTTTTGGCTGCAATTTTTTCTTTTTTTTAATCTGGCAAGGGGATGATACTTAAATCTCTTAAAACATGTAAGATTCTTTGACGTTGATGAGCTCAACTGGGGAAAGATTACATGATCAATGAGTAACCACTTGTATGTGACTTAAATAAGAAAGAATGATGTTTCTAAGGAAGTCAAAATAGAAAATGTAGAAAAAGCAAAACCCAAAAACAATGGGGATCGAGTGGAATGAAGAAATGTTTTGGTTTATACATATTTATTCCTAAAAAGAACATTGGAAACTTGTTAATCTAATCTGTATCATTTTATAGTAAGAAAACCAAGCCCCAGAGAAGTGAAATGAATGAGGGAAGAAAATTTCTTCATTTGACAGAGAATTTACAGATAAAAGAATTGAAGAATCTTTTACATTCATTTCGTATGCTATTTTTTGTACTTGCATTAGAAAAACAAATGAATATCTGAAAAGATTTAACATAAGCCTTTTAAATGAGTTAAATTTATAGAAATATACATTAAATTTTTTTGTCTTGGTCTTTTTAGGGCTGTTTGAGGCATGTGAAAGGGAGATGTTAAAAATACAGGGTTATATTATGTGGTTAGAGCTGCTATTCCTAAGACTTCTTCATATAAAATTATAAAAAATATATGAAAATATGGAATATAGTGAACCTTTTTAACTGAAAATGTAAAAAGCCACACTTAAAGAATTTAAGTAGGCAGTGACTTAAGTCACATTGCCCGTTTCTTTTGCAATTACTTGTTTACTTTTCATTATAACCCAGTAGCAATGTATAGACATTTAAAAAAGACAGAAAAGGGAAAGAAAATAAATCTAACCTTTATGTGATGCATTACTTATTCTTTATATTTGAGAAAAGATTTCCACAGCCTTGGCATATTATAAAAACGCTAAAGTAGTATGAAGCGATAGAACAAATGTCAGTAGGAAACCAAATATAAAATAAGAATTATGCCTAAAGCCCATTATTTACAAGGAAACCATTATGCATGCTGGACTGATTTTAAGTAATGATAGGGGTTACCGGATGCAAGAAAAAAAATTACAAATTTCTTTTCAAAGGTCTAAATTATCTCAATTATAGTAGCTGTCATAGTCTCACTGGTTGGAAAATTATGTGTAAAACAGTTTAAGAAACACAGTTGACCCTTGAACAACACAGGGGTTAGGGGTGTCAATTCTCCAAGCAGTGGAAAATCTGCAAATAATTTATAGTCAGCCCTCCCTATACCAAGTTCCTCCATACCTGCAGTTCCTAGTATGTTAGTACGTGGATTCAACCAACCACCGATTGGATTGTGTAATACTATAGTATTTTTTTTTTTTTTTTTTTCCTGCGGTACGCGGGCCTCCCACCGCTGTGGCCTCTCCCGTTGCAGAGCACAGGCTCCGGACGCACAGGCCCAGCGGCCATGGCTCACGGGCCCAGCCGCTCCGCGGCATGCGGGATCCTCCCGGACCGGGGCGCGAACCCACGCTCCCTGCATCGGCAGGCGGACTCTCAACCACTGCGCCACCAGGGAAGCCCTAATACTATAGTATTTATTGGGAAAAAACCGCATGTATAAGTGGACTTGTGCAGTTCAAATCCATAGTGTTTAAGGGTCAACTGTAACTTGTGTGTGTGTCATTTATTATTTACTGGGTAGCGACTGGCATATTTACTTCCTCAACTCTGAATAAGCTATTTATTATTACCGCCATTTTACATATAAGAAAAACAAAGCAGAGAGGGGTCAAATAACTCTTCAAAAGTCACAGAGCTAGTAAATGCAGTCACTGGGACTTCACCTAGATGGTCCAACATCAGGGCCTCTGTCATTTATTACCATGCTCTAATGTCTCCTAAATGGTCTAAAAATTAGGCATAACATTGTTTAATTTTAGAGGACAAATTTTCATACAAACTACATTTTATTTAGGTTAATATTCCCTGAACACACATTAACAGAAGGCTGGAGGGAAGTGGTTTGAAATGGCGGTAGGTTTGTGATTTAAATTTTGCCACAGATAAATCAGAGTGAATAACTCTGTGCTAGAATGTTGCATAGACAAACACTGGTCTATGTGGTGTTAAATTAAACAAGGAGGTCTTTAGACTGAGGTGGCTCTAAAAGCCTTAGAGGCCTCAAGGGTCAACTGTATTTTAAAAGCTGGAGCAAAAAATTAGATTTTCAGTAAAATCTTAGACCCCCTTTTGTCTATCTCCCTGTCTCTCTCCTTCCTTACCAAGTAAAACTTCCAAATAATAAAGAATTATTACTATTTCTTCTTTCTTGTTTTTCATTTTCCCCTTCATACACCTCTCCCTGGCTTCTCTCTTCAACCCACTGAAAGGCTCCTTACTAAGATGGCAAATTATATCCTAGCTCTCAATACAGTGGTTACGGTTCAGTTCATGACATTTTTTAAGTGACTTCTATTTTTTAGTTATTTACTTATTTTCACTTTACTGAGGTATAACTGACAAACAGAATTATAAGACATTTAAAGTGCACAATGTAATGATTTGATATATGTATGCATTGTGAAAGCATTCCTCCCATCCAGTTAATTAACACATCCATCCCTCACATATTTATATATATATGTACATATACATAATTATTTTGTGTGAGAACATTTAAATTCTACTCTCTTCTTAGCAAATGTCAATTATACGATATAGTGCTATCAGCTACAGTCACCCCTTTACACATTAGCTCCTCAGACTAAGTTTGAACCCTTTTACTAACCTCTCCCTAATTCCCCCACTCCTCTGCCTCTGGCAACCACTTTTCTACTCGCTGTTTCTATGAGTTTGACTTTTTATTAAGATTACATGTATAAGTGATACCTTACAGTTTTTATCTTTCTCTGTCTGGCGTATTTCACTCAGCATAATGCCCTCAAATATCACCCACATTGTTGCAAAAAGCAGGATGTCCTTCTTTCTCATGGCTAAATAATATTCCATTGTATGTATGTACCACATCTTTTAAAATCCACTCATACAGTCACGGGCACTTAGGTTGTTTCTCTATCTTGGCTATTGTGAATGCTGCTGCAGTGGACATGGGACTGCAGATACCTCTTCAAGATAGATTTCATTTCCTTTGGATAGATACCCAGATGTGTGATTGCTGGATTTTTTTTTATATGTCTTTATTGGAGTATAACTGCTTCACAATGCTGTGTTAGTTTCTGCTTTATAACAAAGTGAACTAGCTATACATATACATATATCCCCATATCCCCTCCCTTTTGCATCTCCCTCCCACCCTCCCTATCCCACCCCTCTAGGTGGTCACAAAGCACCTAGCTGATCTCCCTGTGCTATGCGGCTGCCTCCCACTAGCTATCTATTTGCATTTGGTAGTGTATATATGTCAATGCTTCTCTCACTTCACCCCACCTTCTCCCTCCCCTCACCATGTCCTCAAGTCCATTCTCTATGTCTGTGTCTTTATTCCTGTCCTGCCACTAGGTTCATCAGTACCATTTTTTTTTTAGATTCCATATATATGTGTTAGCATATGGTATTTTTCTCTTTCTGACCTTCACTCTGTATGACAGACTCTAGGTCCATCCACCTCACTACAAATAACTCAATTTCATTTCTTTATATGGCTGAGTAATATTCCATTGTATATATGTGCCACATCTTATCAATTAATCTGTCGATGGACATTTAGGTTGCTTCCATGTCCTGGCTATTGTGAATAGTGCTGCAATGAGCATTGTGGTACATGACTCTTTTTGAGTTGCTTCCATGTCCTGTCTATTGTAAATAGTGCTGCAATGAACATTGGGGTGCATGTCTCTTTGAATTATGGTTTTCTCAGGGTATATGCCCAGTAGAGGGATTGCTGGGTCATATGGTAGTTCTATTTTTAGTTTTTTAAGGAACCTCCATACTGTTCTCCACAGTGGCTGTATCAATTTACATTCCCACCAACAGTGCCGGAGGGTTCCCTTTCACCACACCCTCTCCAGAAGTTATTGTCTCTAGACTTTTTGATAATCGCCATTCTGACTTGTGTGAGGTGATACCTCATGGTAGTTTTGATCTGCATTTCTCTAATAATTAGTGATGTTGAGCATCTTTTCATGTGCCTCTTGGCCATCTGTATGTCTTTGGTGAAATGTCTATTTAGGTCTTCTACCATTTTTTAATTGGGTTGTTTGTATTTTTGATATTGAGCTCCATGGAGCTGTTTGTATATTTTGGAGATTAATCCTTTGTCCATTGTTTCATTTGCAAATATTTTCTCCCATTCTGAGGGTTGTCTTTTCGTCTTGTTTATGGTTTCCTTTGCTGTGCAAAAGCTTTTAAGTTTCATTAGGTCCCATTTGTTTATTTTTGTTTTTATTTTCATCACTCTAGGAGGTGTTGGGTCAGAAAAGATCTTGCTGTGGTTTATGTCAAAGAGTGTTTTTCCTCTAAGAGTTTTATAGTGTCCGGTCTTACATTTAGGTCTTTAAACCTTTTGGAGTTTATTTTTGCGTATGGTCTTAGGTAGTGTTCTAATTTCATTCTTTTACATGTAGCTGTCCAGTTTTCCCAGCACCACGTATTGAAGAGGCTGTCTTTTCTCTCCCTAATTTATGACAAAGGAGGCCAGAACATACAATGATTGCTGGATCTTATGGTATTTCTATTTTTAAATGTCTGAGGAACCTCCATACTGTTTTCCATAGTGGCTGCACCAGTTTACATTCCCACCAACAATGCACAAGGGTTTGTCCATTTTCAAAATTAATATATTCAAACTGAAACTGGCCAAATAAACCCTGCTCAGAAGTCTGGTGAGCTCAGTTGGTTTCTCTGTCATGAGGCCAAATCCAGGTGTTGGCAAGGGGTCTGCCTTTCTGGAGGCTCTGGGAATAAATTTGATTCCAAGCTCTTTCATGATGTTATCAAAATTCAGTTGTAAGTAATGTAATTGTAAGATTGAGGTGGCTGTTTCCTTGTTTCCTTGCTGGCTGTTGACAAGGAATTGTTCTCAGTTTCTAGAGGCCCCTTGCATTCCTTGTTTTATAGTCCCTTTTCTCCATCTTCAAGGCCAGCCCTGGCTGGTGAAATCCTTTTCACACTTCAGATCTCTCTCACTTTTTTTTTCTGCACAATCTCGCTCACCTCTTTATCACAGAATTTATTACTTTAAATAGATGCTGCTTATTTTTTAAAAATTATACCTCAATAAAGTTAATTTCAAATATATCCCAGTAAAGGCTTATAAAACTGTAAGACCAAATATGATACTTGAGGAGCAAAATGTTTAAATGAAATATACCAAAAAGAAATTCAACAACTTGAGAAAATATTCATGGAGTTGAATTTTTCAGTTGTCTTATTTATGGTTAGTTTTTTTTTCTCTTCTAAAATTTGCTTTTGTTAAAAACACTTCCTTGCGAGGGAATTTTTGGGGTGATCCAATGTTTTGTATCACAACTGGGGTGGTGAACCCAAAAGTGTATGCATTGTCAAAACCCAAAAACTGTAGAAAGAGTGAATTGTACTCTCTGTAACCTAAAATAAATAAATAAATCCCACCAAACCCACCAAAATGTGAAAGGAACTCAAAAGGAAATACAAACTGTAACAAACAAACCCAAGTTACAAATTAATATAACCATACTGAGATGAGTGGGAAAGTTAAGGACTAACCTAAGTTAACTTTGCAAAACAGTATTTTGACTGAATAAAGACACAAAAGAATTGTACACCAATTCAATATTTTAATAAATGTTCCTCATGGGGTATAGATGTATATAGTGAGGCTCAATAAATAAGTAAATATATTATAACTAAAGAGAACAAGATTTTTCACTATTAGAGAAAGAAGTTACAAATAACGAAAGGAGGAAGGCTAGAATAAATACTTTGAAATCTGAGGTATTGGTGTGAACCTATTGCTTTTTAATATATATACTCAAATAGATACAGAAATAAATTTGCTATATGTATATCCATGCATTAGTGTGTGTGTGCATGTGTGTTGTGTCTAAGCTCTGTCTGCTGAGAAGGTCTAGAACCAATGACACTCCAGTAATAATGATTATATTTAGCATCCAAATCTTGGCTTCTATGTACCATTCTCCAATATAAGGAACCAGGGCTCCTGGAAAAACTGCTTGATTCCAAGACTGGGATATGGAAAATACAAGATCAACATGGAATATCTTATGGTGTCAGAAAGTAAAGAAATCCTCGATTAAAAAAAAAAAAGAAAGAAAAGAAAGAAATCTTCGATAAAAGATGCAGGGAGGGTAATGCTGAAAAACACTGGAGCCAATCTGAAAAAGCTCCTAGTGACCAAAGCTGGAACAATTTGAGCAACCAAAAATAACATTAGTATTAGATTATAATTTAAAGAATAAAAGAAAAACACATGAGTTCATACTGATACAAATACATTCTTGAATAAATAAATAAACGAGGGAGAAGGGACAGCTCTTCCTTACAGGAGAATTCCAATTAATAAATGTAGAAGGAATGAGAAAAATAGAAAATCATCATGAGAACACTGCAGTAATAATTGTTGCAGGCAAGAACCATCAATCAATGATAAAATTTGTGCTCTAATGTTTGAAGAGATACAAGATATCTGTGCAGTCTCAAACTAACACACCCTGCCAGGATATTAATTATAAAGGAAAAAATAAAAGTACACCGGTTCTGTGGTATTCTTGCCAAAAATGTACCACTTCAATCTAATCCTGAGAAAACATCAGAAAAATTTAAGGGATGCTGTACAAAACAACTGACCAGTTTTCTTCAAAAGTGTCAAGGTTATAATAAACAAGGACAGACTGTGTAACTGTCATAGATTTTACAGCTGTACAGTTCTTTACATTAAATTCTTTTATCTACTTAGAACTTATTCAGATTGTTGACAAATCTACAGTCATAGCAGATTTAAACATATCTCTTTCAGTAACTGATAGATTTTTTAAAAGTTAGCATTGCTTGTTGGACCATTTTTATAATAGCTGCTTTAAAATCTTTTCCAGATAATCCAACATCTGTGTTATCTTGGCATTGGCATCAATTGATTGTCTTTTCCCCAAGTGAGGTGGTAGACAGTAGAACCGTTTTTCAGGTGGAATCAGCAAGTCTTGACAGTTTTGTTTGCATTTCATTAGAAATATGTATGGAGCGAGGATGGAGAGGATGAGGAACGAGGAAGTAGGTATATTTGGGCAGCATTTATTGAAGCTGGATGTAAAAGGGAAGAATAGAAGATGATTAATTTGTTTTTCCCTATGCAGAGGTTGAGATGCTATGGGACAACCGTACAGAGATGTCTGACAAGCAGCTGGGTATATACGTCTGAGCTCATAGAAAGGGGCAGACCTAGAAATACAACTTGTGGATTGTTATACCTAAGTGGTATTTGAAGCAACAAAAATGGTTTGTTGCTTAAACAAACTGGAATGAGAGCAGAAGTATTTCAGAGAGTAGACAGAAAAGGGGGATTAATAGAGACCAAAAAGGAATAATTAAACAAGTAGGAGGAAATCCAGAATGTGTGGCTGAAGTGTATGGAGTAGAAGAGTTTCAAGGAAGGTAGAAGTACGTGAGAAGCAGCAGCAGAATAACCTAGTAAGATAATGACTGAAAAGCTTGCTGGTCATTGGTGACATTGGCCAGTTTCAGTATCTTGGTGAAAGCAGAAAAAGATCAATGGATTATGGAATGAAAAGGAAGCAAGGAAGTAGAGTTAATAAGTGGATCCACTGTTTCCTGAATCTTGGTTTAAAAAGGAAGGAATTGGGCTTCCCTGGTGGTGCAGTGGTTGAGGGTCCGCCTGCCGATGCAGGGGACACGGGTTCGTGCCCCGGTCCGGGAAGATCCCACATGCCGCGGAGCGGCTGGGCCCGTGAGCCATGGCTGCTGAGCCTGTGCTTCCGGAGCCTGTGCTCCGCAACGGGAGAGGCCACAACAGTGAGAGGCCCGCGTACCGCAAAAATAAATAAACGAAAATAAAATAAAATAAAAAGGAAGGAATGAATGAGGCATATGGAGAAAAGCATATGGAAGAATAGCCTGTGATTCCGTGAGTTTGACAAAAATACTTCTCCAAGTAATCATCTGTATTTGTTTTATCTCACAGGACTAGAACTTCATCTTGGAAAATGAGAATGGGCTGCAAATATTTGGCAACTAAAGTCCAAGTAATAGAAATCCACAAATAGATCTTTGAGAAGCCGAAATTCCCAGAGCTGCTGCTTGAAAACAAAACTTCTCCATTAATTTTGACCTGCTGTTGCCATGCAAAAGGAGCCAGAAGTAGCTAAGGCTTCGTGAATTGAAAGTGACCCTTTGAATCTCCGCTTTACACACTGCAGGACATGGGTACAAACTGCTTCCCTGTCTGAGCTCGTTAATCAAAAGTGAACTGCTGCCCTCATTTCCGGCCATGTCCCTGGTGGTCATCACATGCTTGGAACACTAAGTAGACCTACTACAAAGCACAGGCTTCCATTCTCCCACCACCTGTTAATAATAGCAACTGTACATTATACCTGTCTTTCTGGTTTCTTTCTACTGCTGTTCTCAGCATTGTTTGTAATATGGGTTCAATTAGTTTCCTCGACCCTTCAAGGAGGAAGCTGATTTGCTCAAGATACTCTGATTATCAAAAATAGAATTGCAGCAGCACAACTCCAGATCTGCAAGAAACTGTATTCCAACTCAAAATGCTTTCACGGCGTGGTTTTTTTTCCTGGTTTTAGAGAAGCTACAGCATCATTGGATGATTTTTGCTTTGCAAAGTGATAAATTCAGCCTAAGAAAGTCAAAAATAAAATTTCTACTTTCTGTTTCATTCTTTTGCTTTAGCAAAAAGAGTTTATTTGCTTATTGAGTGAACATGGTAGTGGGTGACAGAATGTTCCCAATACTGATTATTGCCTCAAATCAATTGTCTATAAAGGAATTAGAAAGGAAAGAACTGAACCTGGACTCTCAGTTTTACCTGATAACACCATCAGAGACATTGTCATTGGATAGGAAGGTGGTCGTGATGGTATTGTCCAGCTCTCCACCCCTCAACAGCATAAAAGGGAGGTAGGATAATAATTTACAAATTAAAAAAAAAGAATGGATGAGAAAATGAAAGGATTTAGATTATTTAATCTGTAAAACAGACATATAATGGGAAAAAATTGACTTTGTGAATGATGACCAACACTTTTCAAAGTAAAATCATGTTAGCTATAAGTTAAATGGTGATGATCCCAAACAAAATCTGGGTAATCACTTAACTATCATGCATTTAACATGTGGGGCAAATTCCTATGTACTGAAAAATTATCCTGCACAGAGAAACAAATGTGCTGGATGAACTAGACCATTAAAGGGCTTTATTTACTTCAAGACTTCATGATGTAGATTTTATGTAAACTTTGAGTGCGTAGGTGTAGCACTTGAAATACTGAGCATATTTCCTAAAAACCATAAAGCATTTGAGTGAATAAAATTGGGGGAAAATTAAAGACTTGCTGTAATAACCTTGGACGATTTAGAGGAGCTCTGTTGTTTATTTTTACCCTAAAATTTAAAAGCTTAGCATTTTATTTTTTTAAATGTACTAATTGACAAAGGGAATTCTAGTAAAACATTACTCATTCCCTGCAGATATTCTTTTTGTGCCCAAGTAACTGTTTATAGACAGCCAGAATTATTCAGAATGGAAATCATTATTTCTGTTTTCACTTCTTGGAGATAAAAGCAGTGTGAAAAAGGGGGTGTTGGCGTGTTGACTGCTTCTGAATTGAAACAAATGTTTTGGAAACGACCGATTAAGAGATCTTATTCCTCATTTATAGTATTTGCAGAAATGGTCAAAGGAAAACATCATCTCCTGAGAATGGACTTCCATAAATTAAAAACAACAAGAAAAACAATGAAAAACAAAGTGTGACTGGAGAAGACAAGGCACACGATGAAGGAAACCAGGCAACTTTCTTTCATAAACCACCAAGAAACTAGGAGCAAGAAGACTTGAAGACTTGGGCTTAACTAGAGCTATTGTTAGATCAAACTATATTGAGAAATTAGTTTGGCTCATTTTAGAAAGTCAATAATTGATCAATTGTTAGCCAATGTAATACAGGTAGGGACTTCAGAACTGTGCTAAGAATTAAATATGCAATACCTCATTTCATTCATTTATTCAATATATATTTATTGAGTACCAATCAAACTGTAGACACTGTCCTGGTAGCTTAGGGTGCAGCAACAAAGACAGGAAGCTTACATTTGAGTTGGGAAGACATACAAGAAAAGGTAAACAAATAAACATAGTATTTTCAAATATTACTAAATTATGGAGGCAGTAAAGAGTCATGTGATAAGGAGTAACGAGAGAGGAAGTTAGGAGGCTTGGGAATGTCACACCAAGACCCTGTCAGCCACACGGCTCTATAACTCTGTCCAGTGCAGTTTCTGCTTTGATAATTCCTATCTCCATGGAAAGTGAATTATGTCCCACAGGATTCCACTGGAGGTACCACTCACGCAAGTCACAGGTCTCAAGTGATGCACTTTGGCAGGAATATCACGCAAGTGATGCTGTGTTCTTCCTACTGCATCCTATCAGGGGGTGCACAATTTCAATTTGTTGCATTCCTTGTGATGTTAACTTTGTTTACTTGATGCATTTGATGAAGATGGTCTCTGCCAGATTTCTTAGCACTCAGAATCTAAGATCCGGTTGCTAAGTGGGCTCCTTGTTTTGGGATGTTGCCGCCCCCCAGTCCCTCTCAGTGGATAAACCTGAGATGATGGTGGCTTGGATGAGGGTGGCAGAGGTGGTAAGAAATGGGGAATATGGGGAATTCCCTGATGGTCCAGTGGTTAAGATTCTGAGCTTCAGTCCTGAGGGCACAGGTGCAATCCCTGGTCGGGGAACTGGAGGCCCTTGGGAAGAATCTGCTTCTAAACTCATTCAGGTTGTTTGGCAGAATCCAGTTTCTTGTTGCCACGGCTCCAAGGTCCTGTTTCCTGGCTGGCTGGGAGCTGGGAGCTGCTGCTCTCTGTTCCTACAGGCTGCCTCCCCCATACATTTCTTGCCGCTAGGAAGCCAGTCCTTGAAGCTGGGACCTCCTGCCCCAGCTCCCCAGTGCCTCCACTCCACAAGCCCTGAGCCTTCTCAAATCACTCCATAGGTGCCATTTTGGACTGAGATCCAAATGGTGCAAATGAGCCAGCTGGGTAGAGAGCCAGGAGGAAGAGCATTCCAGGCAAATGCCCTGAGTCAGGAAAGAATGTGATGTGTTCCAGGAGCTGAAAAGAAGGAAGGTTCCTCTTCCTCAGTGTGGCATTTGGGATAGTTGGATGAGATGTGGATGGAAAGGCAGAGGCCAGAATAGGCAGTATTTGATGGATCATGGCAAGATGTTTGGATTTTATGCAAAATGCATTGGAAATCCTTTGACAATTCAGTTTATGTTTTAAACAGCTGATGGTGGCTGCTGAGGAGAGGAAAGGGTCACAGAGAAAAGTTAGGAGGCTATTGGAATAGTCCAGGTGAAAAATGGTGGTGACTTTGGATAGCAGCAATGGAGAGGGAAAGGAGACAGATTTGAGATGATTTGAGAAGTAGAAGCATCAAGGTTCCCCTTCCTTCCCTCGTCTTTGCTTTCCATGCTTCATCTCAGCAATATCTTTACACCACTATGACAGTTTGTAGTCATTTTTCATCTTTAGAATGTTTTTAAAGGAGGCAGTAGAACATAGTGGGTAAGAATGATGCTCTACTGTTTTTAGGCTATGAGAATGTGGACAGGTTGCTGGGTCTTTCTGTACTTCAGTTAAATAGGAATGAAAAAAAATAGCGCTGATCTCATGTTGTGAAGATTAAAAAGGTTGGTGTACGAAGAGCCATTGGAACAGTGCTTAGAAAATGTGGGTGCTCAATAATTGTTAGTTCTGATTATAATCATCATCATAAAATGTTCTATATAGAAGGCTTGTCTACTACCAGTCTTCGACAGATGTAATGCTGAAATATCTTGTGATAACATGGATGAATTTTCAAATTCAAACTTCTTCTTAAGTATTTCAATATAAAGTGGAAGTCCTAAATTATAGAACACAAATGTGAGTAGAGATACATCTTCCATTGAATGGTAGGAAGTGCAGAGAAGAATGAGTATATATATATATAGTTGGTAGATTTGATGGTGGAAAAATATTCACTTTGAAATAACCTTTCAGCAAATATTAAGTTCTTACTGTGAATCAGGCATTATATTACATACTCCTAGCCTAAACAAAAGCACTGAACAATACAAAATCCCTGCTTTCTTGGAGTCTCATTCTAGGGAGTTTGAGGTGAGGTTATTAACTGAGGCAGATGGGTTGAGGAGGAGATGAGGAGAGATTAAAGAGAGAGTTAAAATGAAAAAAAAAAAAAAGAACACTCTAGGGAAATCTAAAAAAGTTCTGATGCT
Organism: Physeter macrocephalus; assembly: GCF_002837175.3. NCBI lineage: Eukaryota > Metazoa > Chordata > Mammalia > Artiodactyla > Physeteridae > Physeter > Physeter macrocephalus. The sequence goes on along the minus strand of NC_041228.1, from coordinate 26,133,851 downwards.
CTGTTGTGAGTTTTAAATGGATTAAAAGTGTAGCCAGTTTTGGTCTGGTTGTATGATTTCTCTAGCAGCTTTCAGCCATCTAGTGCAGGCACAGAAAGGTAGGTAACTGAGTTGATATAGTAGTTGGTTGGATTTTGGGCAATGACTTGCACATGAGTAAGTGTATGATGGGTCATGGAATCTAAGTTCAGTGGACAGTAGTGACAATGAAGAGTGAGTAAGAGAAGGATGCTGGGTAGGGGAAAAATGATGCGGTTTAAAAATTCAGTCTAGACATGGTAAATTCAGAGTTTCAGTAGAAGTTATAGGGTGAGGCAGTTGGAGGACTGGGGGTTGTAGTCAAAAGGTCAAAACTTCTTGAAGGTTTTGAAGGTGGTGCATTTACTGGTGAAAAGGTGCTAAGGGCAACATAAAAGTGTGAAACAGACAAGATGGGAACAAATATCATTTTGTGAGAAGGTCAGGAAACTTGGATCCAAGGTGTTATCTGGGTCACCCAGAGGCTATCAAAACCACTGAGAGTGATGACAGGGGCAGAAATAGAAGGGAAGGAAGTAAACCAGAAGCTCAAACTCAAATATCTCTCAAGACCATGTAAATGAGTGAAGCATACCACATGAAAACCTCTTTTCCAGCTCCAGCTGAATGTGGCCAGGCAGGAATGGGGACGCAGTATTGCCAGAGTTTATGTTTTTTTCCAGACAAGCCTGACATTTGGACTCACATTATGTAAATTTTCCCAGTTTTAAATGTTGGCAACTAATTTAATTTTTAAAAGATATTGGGTGGCTTCCCTGGTGGCGCAGTGGTTGAGAATCCGCCTGCCGATGCAGGGGACACGGGTTCGAGCCCTGGTCTGGGAGGATCCCACATGCCGCGGAGAAGCTGGGCCCGTGAGCCACAACTGCTGAGCCTGCGCGTCTGGAGCCTGTGCTCCGCAACAAGAGAGGCCGCGATGGTGAGAGGCCCGTGCACCGCGATGAGGAGTGGCCCCCGCTCGCCGCAACTAGAGAAAGCCCTCGCACAGAAACGAAGAAAGAGAGGCCGCGATGGTGAGAGGCCCGTGCACCGCGATGAGGAGTGGCCCCCGCTCGCCGCAACTAGAGAAAGCCCTCGCACAGAAACGAAGACCCAACACAGTGAAAAATAAATTAATTAATTAATTAAAAAAAAAAAAAAGATATTGGGTAGCCCAGACAAAACATATGTTTTCAGGCCAGATTTGGCCCACAGACTTCCACTTTGCCACTACTGAGCTGAAGCCTTCCCTGGATGGGGGGGTGGTGGGGCGGGTAACTGGGACTCTGGGTTATGCATGTCTTAGGAGCAGCAGACAAGGCCACTCTGTGACCAGGATGGATCAAAACAAAAACAAGACGATTCTGTAATATCTGAACACAGACAAAACACAAGCATTGTCCAAGCAAAATGATCAGCCATTCCTCTATCCTAACAGATATGAGTGACTACTACTTCTTTGTTAATCACATATTTAGCCTTGCTTCATTCCTTATGACTTACAGATATGATTTATTAAGATTGCCAATCATAGAATTACTTTTGCATCTAGATAGCATTCAATCCAGAGCAAAGCCCTGATCACTTGGATGTTCCCAACACATGCTCCCAATACTTGCTTGAACAAACCTAACACAGGATCAAATTCTATAGGTCTTTTGTTAGACTTCTTTACTGAGCTGCCCCATAGTTCCCCATGGTGTGTAATCTTCCACTTAGAAGAAACCAATAAACTCAACTTTGTTCAGCTACAGGTATGTTCCTGATGATCTTCGGTCAGAGGGCATTACTATGACTAAGGCTTTAATATTACAAAAACCTTTTCTCCCATTGTAACATTCAAATCCCCAATACTTCAATTACCATAGAAGCTATATATCAACACCAAAATGGATTCATTGTCAAAAGAGATGGAAGAATAAATTTCATCTTCAATATGGCCTGGGAGATATAACCTTAACTTCTGTGTTTATATGTGTGATGGTTTAAAACCTTGCGACACATAGCACCAGTCCATGAAAAATGGACAGTTTCCAGATGGAGCCTCACTTTACTTGATTTCTTGGCCCTGAGGATCTCATTGGAACTTCCCTATACCCATTAACTGATTTGAAGAATTTTTTGAAACTCAGAAAAATTCTAGGTGTCAATTAGGATAAAAATAAAGGCAAATGTTCCAAGACATATTGTGGTGATCATTTTACAATACAATTATTGAATCATTATTTTATATCTGAAACTAACATAATGTTGTATGTCAATTATACCTCAATTAAAAAGTCCTAAGACATAATCAACTACAGTTTGTCACTAATTGGCTTTATTGGATAGGGAAACTCATTCTTTCCCTAATTTAACAGCATTTATTGAGTATTACATGTAAGGCGTTTTTCTAGTTACTTGAGATATAGTGATGATGAACAAAGCAGAGAGCTTATGATCTCCTGAGGATGTGAATGGGGAATGAGAAGACAGATAAACAAATACACAAATAATATATATTTTCAGATGATAGTAAACATTGTGAAAAATACAGGAGCAAATTAAAGAGCTACAGAGTGACGGAGGGGAGCAAGAGGAGAACTCTTCTTGACAGTTCGATGAGGGAATTATTGTCTAAGGAGGTGACATTTGAATAGAGAGCTGAATGGTATGAATGAGAATAGGGTCCTGATATCCCAAGGAGTTTAGCAATTTTGTGGCAGAGAGTGGCGGCCAAGGAGTAGATAATGAGGTATGGTAGGTGATAAAGTCAGAAAAGTACATATGGGACAGGACATGAAAGGCTTTGGTGTGCCATGTTAAGGATTTGGACTTTATTATGGGTGCGATGGGAAGATATTAGAGGAATTTAAGCAGGGGAATGATGTGATCTGATTTACATTTTAAAAGATCAGTTTGGCCATTTGTGAGATTAGAGAGGCAAGAGGGGAACCAGGGTGATAAATTAGGAGGTGATTCAAATACCCCAAGTTAGAGGGGCTGGTGGCTTGTACTGAGTGGAGGAGCAATGGAGGTCGGGAGAAATGGTCAGATTTAGGAAATATTTGAAGGGAGAACTGACATGACTCACTGATGCATTAGGGGTGATATGTGGAATAAAATGAGGAATCAAGGCTGATTCCTAGGTTTTATCCTCAGTAATAGGGAACAGAGGTATTATTTATTGAAATGAGGGAAAACTTAGGGAGGAGTGAGTTTTGTGGGCTGATCAAGATTTATCTTGGCATAATTCAAAAAGAGTCATGTACCACAATGTTCACTGCAGCACTATTTACAATAGCCAGGACATGGAAGCAACCTAAGTGTCCATCGACAGATGAATGGATAAAGAAGATGTGGCACATATATACAATGGAATATTACTCAGCCATAAGAAGAAACGAAGTTGACTTATTTGTAGTGAGGTGGATGGACCTAGAGTCTGTCATACAGAGTGAAGTAAGTCAGAAAGAGAAAAACAAATACCGTATGCTAACACATATATATGGAATCTAAAAAAAAAAAAAGGTTCTGAAGAACCTAGGGGCAGGACAGGAATAAAGACGTAGATGTAAAGAATGGACTTGAGGACACAGGGAGGCGGAAGGGTAAGCTGAGACAAAGTGAGAGAGTGGCATGGACATATATACACTACCAAATGTAAAATAGATAGCTAGGGGGAAGCAGCTGCATAGCACAGGGAGATCAGCTTGGTGCTTTGTGACCACCTAGAGGGGTGGGACAAGGAGGGTGGGAGGGAGGTGCAAGAGGGAGGGGATATGGGGATATATGTATACGTATAGCTGGTTTACTTTGTGATACAGCAGAAACTAACACACCATTGTAAAGCAATTATACTCCAATAAAGATGTTAAAAAAATTCACCTAGAAATACAAAAAAAAGAAAGATTTATCTTGGGATATGCTATGTTTATAGGATGTCACAGGGCTACATCTAACACTAGAACACAAAGGGGAACATTTGCCTACTTTAGTAAGTAGAGTTCTACAAGTAACTCTAAGTTAGTCACCCCCATTCACAAAGACTTATTCTTTTGCATCCGAAGGAAGCCCAAGTCTACCTAGTCAGTTCCACCCAAGAAGTCTCTTCGAGATTTTTAAGGACAAAGGCCTATTATAACAGATCCTATTTAAAAATATCTGAGGCTTTTCTCCATTCACCATGACCTCCCTTTTGTGCCTGGTTAATATGAATTCTGGGCATATTTAAAACTTCTCTAGGCCTGAGTATTCCATAGATTTGATCAGCACTGGTCCTTTCCTGCTCCTTGGAGACCTATTTCCTGCAGACATTGTCCTCTGGTGTCCTGCCTCTACTAGGAGGTTATTTGTGTTCTTTGGGAATGAGTGTTATGCACCATGACTGTGACATTGTGAAGCAGTGTTCTAAAAAATCAGAAGCTTTCAGAAGATCCATGGATTTAGAATTAGGCTCTATATGTCAGAGAAATTGAAGCAGAACAGAGGAGGAGAAGTGAATATAAATATGAAGAAAGGCTATTCAGGGAATTTCAGGAGTTGGAGTCTAAGAAACACAGGGCCAAGAAGTGGATCATTTGACTATGATGGAAAAGTGTATCTAAGTTAAAGTACTAGATCTGGAGCTTAGAAATGGTAGATTGCAACTTCTCTAAAAACCTAGCTGTTGATAAAGAGCTCAATTTGGGCTTGAAAGTAGAGAGAATCAATAAGAAAATATGATTACACCAAGAGGGGGCCCAAAGGTGCCTCCATTCTGAATGGAATGGAGTGAAACAGAAAGTATATGAAAAAGATTGTGTTTAAGCTAATGGAGTTATGGAAGGCCTATAGCAAATCTAATCCATCTCAGAGAATACCTCTCTTTCCTTTAAGGTCTAGAAAGATTAACTCAAATGCCCATTACAGGACATGTGGAAAGTTTCAACACTCTCTATACATTTCTGCAATTTCTCAGGACACTTACATTTCAAGTACTCAACGGCCACCTGTAGCTAGTGGCTGCCATACTGGACAATGCAAGTCTAGAGCACCAGACAACTAAAATTTAATTATTAGATATTTTTGTTTCCCAAAGTCTCTTCCCTGAGAAATTTTTAAAGGCCTTGGCATTCTGTGGGACATCCTGGTCTCTTGATATCTGATTGGTTTCTCTTTCTTCTCTTCCTTCCCTATGTTCTCAGGAGAAAAAAAGAAATCAGATGGAAATAAATTCATCCACTTTAATTATGTAGAGCAAGTCAGCCTTCTCTAGCCCTTAACTCAAATCCCAGAATCTCCTTGAAATACAGGCAGTTCCTATTTGCACAGCACTGTGTTAAATCAAACTTATGCGTGTGGGAAACGTATAGTGGTTTTGTACGTTTTTGGTAACTGAGCTAGGACTGCCTGTAGTACTTTTAAGGTTTTAATTTCTTAGGCAAAGACCAAACTTCTTCTAGTCCCTATGTAGTAAGTGTGTGGGGACAATAACTTTGTTCTTTCAGTAGTATATTTATTATTTATAATCTGAGGTTACTGCGCACAGATTTAAAATTCCTTGTTCCCATGTATTGATTTAGTGTGCTTTGTTCTGTTGGGGAAGCATTAGAAAAAGGGTTCCATTTCAGAAGAAAAACAGTGAAGTTCTCCTAGTTTCAAAGAAATGCCACTTTTTGCCTAGGATGAAGGTGGCAGAAAGTTGCCCAACTAGTAGTTTGGAGCCCCATTTGGGCTTCCTTAGGCTTGCTTATTTTATCATTTCTTCTTATCAAAGTAAACTTAAGATGGTAGAACTTTAAAAATATCTATTTTTATACCTGAGATAGTTTTTTTTAATGTCACAGGTTGTAACTGATCATACTTAAGAGATATTTTAAAGATAATGCATGGAGAGAGACCTTCAAGATGGTGGAGGAGTAAGATGTGGAGATCACCTCCCACCCCACAAATACATCAAAAATACATCCACATGTGGAACAACTCCTACAGAACATCTACTGAACTCTGGCAGAAGACCTCAGACTTCCAAGAAACTCCCCATGTACCTGGGTAGGGCAAAAGAAAAAAAGAAAAAAAAAGAGACAAAGGAATAGGGATGGGTCCTGCACCTCTGGGAGGGAGCTGTGAAGGAAGAAAAGTTTCCACACACTAGGAAGCCCCTTCACTGGTGGAGATGGGGGGTGGGGAGCTTCAGAGCCACAGAGGAGAGCACAGCAGCAGGGGTGCAGAGAGTAAAGCAGAGAGATTCCTGCATATGGGATCGCTGCAGACCAGCACTCATCAGCCTGAGAGGCTTGTCTGCTCATGCACTGGGGTGGGTGGGGGGCTGGGAGCTGAGGCCCAGGCTTTGGATGTCAGACCCCAGGGAGAGGACTGGGGTTAGCTGAGTGAACACAGCCTGGAGGGGACTAGCGCACCACAGCTAGCCGGGAGGGAGTCCAGGAAAAAGTGTGGACCTGCCAGAGGCAAGAGACCATTGTTTTGGGGTGTGCGAGGAGAGAGGCTTCCTGCTCCGTGTGCCCACAGATGGCAGAGCACTGCCTAAGCAAGCTCCAGAGAGGGGTGTGAGCCATGGCTATCATCTCAGACCCCAGAGGCAGGCATGCACTGCTACCGCTGTTGCCGCTGCCACCAAGAGTCCTGTGTGCAAACGTAGGTCACTATCCACACGTTCCTGGGAGCCTGTGCAGCTTGCCACTGCCAGGGTCCTGTGATCCAGGGCCAACTTCCCTGGGAGAACACACAGCATGCCTTGGGCTGTTGCAACTACACACTGGCCTCAGCTGCTGCAGGCACGCCCCACAGCCCAATTACGACTACCGTACCCCTCCCTCTCCAAGGCCTGAATGAGCAAGAGAGCCCTAATCAGCAGCTGCTTTAATCCCCTCCTGTCTGGGCAGGGAACAGATGCCTGAGGGTGGCCTACATGCAGAGGTGTGGCCAAAAGCAAAGCTGAACCCCAGGAGCTGTGTGAACAAAGAAGAGAAAGGGAAATCTCTCTGTGCAGCCTCAGGAACACTGGATTAAATCCCCGCAGCTGGCTTGGTAAACCCTGCATCTGTGGAATACCTGAATACACAACAAGTGTTCTCAAAAAATGAGGCGGTGGACTTTGGGGGTAACTGTGGACTTGGGGTTTGCTTTCTGCATTTGATTTGTTTTTGGTTTTATCTTAATCTTAGTTTTTAGTGTTTGTTTTCATTTGTGGGTTTGTTTATTGGTATGGATGCCTTCTTCCTTTTTTCTTTTTTCTTCTCTTTTTGTGAGTGTGTGTATGTTTCTTTGTGTGACTTTGTCTGTTTAGTTTTGCTTTTACCATTTGTTTTGGGGTTCTGTCTGTTCACTTTTTTGTTTGTTTGCTTTTTTTTTTTCTTCCTTTTTTTCTGTGTGTGTGGCAGGCAGGGTCTAGGGGCTCTGGCCAGGTGTTGGGCTTGAGCTTCCGAGGTGGGAAAGCCCAGTCCAGGACTAGCAGAGACCTCCCGGCCCCATGTAATATTAACTGGTGAGAGCTCCCTTAGAGATCTCCATCTCAACACTAAGACCCAGCTCCACCCAACGGCCAGCAACTTCCAGTGCTGGATGCCCCATACCAAACAACTAACAAGACAGGAACACAGCCCCACATATTAGCAGAAAGGCTGCCTAAGTCATACTAAGTTCACAGACACCCCAAAACACAGGACTGGACACAGCCCTGCCCACCAGAGGGACGAGATCCAGCCCCCACAACCAGAACACAGGCACCAGTCCACTCCACCAGGAAGCCTACACAAGCAACTGAACCAACCTCACCCACTGGGGGAAGACACCAGAAATAAGAGAAACTAGGAACCTGCAACCTGCAAAGAGGAAACCCCAAACACAGTAAGTTCAACAAAATGAGAAAACAGAGATATATGCAGCAGATGAAGGAGCAAGGCCAAAACCCACCAGACCAAACAAATGAGGAGGAAATAGACAGTCTATCTGAAAAAGAATTCAGAGTAATGATAGTAAAGATGATCCAAAATCTCAGAAATAGAATGGAGAAAATACAAGAAACGTTTAACAAGGACCTAGAAGAACTAAAGAGCAAACGAACAATGATGAACAACACAATAAATGAAATTTAAAATTCTCTAGAAGGAATCAGTAGCAGAATAACTGAGGCAGAAGAACGGATAAGTGATTTGGAAGATAGAAGAGTGGAAATAACTGCCACAGAGCAGAGTAAAGAAGAAAGAATGAAAAGAATTGAGGACATTCTCAGAGACTTCTGGTACAACATTAAATGCACCAACATTTGAATTATAGGGGTCCCAGAAGAGGAAGAGAAAAAGAAAGGGTCTGAAAAAATTTCAGAAGAGATCGGAGTTGAAAACTTCCCTAATATGGGAAAGAAAATAGTCAATCAAGTCCAGGAAGCGCAGAGATACCATACAGGAAAAACCCAAGGAAAACCATACCAAAACACATAGTAGTTGAAAACTTCCCTAATATGGGAAAGAAAATAGTCAATCAAGTCCAGGAAGCGCAGAGATACCATACAGGAAAAACCCAAGGAAAACCATACCAAAACACATAGTAATCAAACTATCAAATATTAAACACAAAGAAAAAATATTAAAAGCAGCAAGGAAAATGCAACAAATAACATACAAGGGAATCCCCATAAGGTTAACAGCTGATCTTTCAGCAGAATCTCTGCAAGCCAGAAGGGAGTGGCAGGACATATTTAAAGTGATGAAAGGGAAAAACCTACAACCAGGATTACTCTACCCAGCAAGGATCTCATTCAGATTCAATGAAGAAATTAAAACCTTTACAGACAAGCAAAAGTTAGATGAATTCAGCACCACCAAACCAGCTTTATAACAAATGTTAAGGGAATTTCTCTAGGGGGGAAACACAAGAAAAGGAAGACTTACAAAAACAAACCCAAAACAATTAAGAAAATGGTAATAGGAACATACATATCGATAATTACCTCAAATTAAATGGATTAATGCTCCAACCAAAAGACACAGACTGGCTGAATGGATACAAAAACAAGACCCACATATAGGCTGTCTACAAGAGACCCACTTCAGACCTAGGGTCACATACAGACTGAAAGTGAGGGGACAGAAAAAGATATTCCATGCAAATGGAAATCAAAAGAAAGCTGGAGTAGCAATACTCGTATCAGAAAAAATAGATTCTAAAATAGACTATTACAAGAGACAAAGAAGGACACTACATAAAGATCAAGGGATCAATCCAAGAGGAAGATATATCAATTGTTAATATTTATGCACCCAACATAGGACCACCTCAATACATAAGGCAAACGCTAACAGCCACAAAAGGGGAAATTGACAGTAACACAAATAGTAGGGGGCTTTAACACCCCAATTATACTAATGGACAGATCATCCACAATGAAAGTAAATAAGGAAACACAAGCTTTAAATGACACATTAGACCAGATGGACTTAATTCATACTTATAGGACATTCCAACAAAAAACAACAGAATACACTTTCTTCTCAAGAGCACACAGAACATTCTCCAGGATAGATCATATCTTGGGTCACAAATAAAGCCTCAGTAAATTTAAGAAAAATGAAATCATGTACTTTCCGACCACAATGCTATGAGACTAGATATCGGTTACAGGAAAAAAACTAAAAAATGCAAACACATGGAGGCTAAACAATATGCTACTAAATAACCAAGAGATCACTGAAGAAATTAAAGAGGAAATCAAAAAATACCTAGAAACAAATGACAATGAAAACATGATGACCCAAAACCCATGGGATGCAGCAAAAGCAATTCTAAGAGGGAAGTTTAGAGCAATACAACCCTACCTCAAAAAACAAGAAACATCTGAAATAAAAAACCTAACCTTATACCTAAAGCAATTAGAGAAAGAAGAAAAAAAAACCCCAAAGTTAGCAGAAGGAAAGAAATCATAAAGATCAGATCAGAAATAAATGAAAAAGAAATGAAGGAAATGATAGCAAAGATCAATAAAACAAAAAGCTGGTTCTT
>NC_041228.1:26107564-26123741 GCF_002837175.3 Physeter macrocephalus | reverse complement strand
CAGGAAAAAAAGGGAGAAGACTCAAATCAACAGAATTAGAAATGAAAAAGGAGAAGTAACAAGTGACAATGCAGAAATACCAAGGATCATGAGAGATGACTACAAGCAACAATATGTCAATAAAGTGGACAACCTGGAAGAAATGGACAAGTTCTTAGAAAAGAACAACATTCCAAGACTGAACCAGGAACAAATAGAAAATATGACCTGACCAATAACAAGCACTGAAATTGAAACTGTGATTAAAAGTCTTCCACAGGGCTTCCCTGGTGGCGCAGTGGTTGAGGGTCCGCCTGCCGATGCAGCGGACATGGGTTCGTGACCCGGTCTGGGAAGATCCCACATGCCGCGGAGTGGCTGGGCCCGTGAGCCATGGCCGCTGAGCCTGCGCGTCCAGAGCCTGTGCTCCACAATGGGAGAGGCCACAACAGAGAGAGGCTCGTGTACCACAAAAAAAATAAAAATAAAAATAGTCTTCCACAAACAAAAGCCCAGGACCAGATGGTTTCACAGGTGAATTCTATCAAACATTTAGAGAAGAGCTAACACCTATTTTTCTCAAACTCTTCCAAAATATAGCAGAGGGAGGAACATTCCCAAACTCATTCTACAAGGCCACCATCACCCTGATACCAAAAGCAGACAAAGATGTCACACAAAAAAGAATACTACAGGCCAGTATCACTAATGTAAACATAGATGCAAAATCCTCAACAAAATACTAGCAAACAGAATCCAACAACAGATTAAAAGGAACATACAGCATGATCAAGTAGGGCTTATCCTAGCACTGCAAGGATTCTTCAATATATGCAAATCAATCAGTGTGATACACCATATTAACAAATTGAAAGATAAAAACCATATGATCAACTCAAGAGATGTAGAAAAAGTCTTGACAAAATTCAACACCCATTTATGATACAAACTATCCAGAAAGTAGGCACAGAGGGAACCTACCTCAACACAATAAAGGCCATATATGACAAACTCACAGCCAACATCTTTCTCAATGGTGAAAAACTGAAAGCATTTCCTCTCAGATCAGGAACAAGACAAGGATGCCCACTCTCACCACTATTATTCAACATAGTTTTGGAAGTTTCAGCCATGGTAATCAGAGAAGAAAAAGAAATAAAAGGAATCCAAATTGGAAATAAAGAAGTAAAACTGTCACTGTTGGCAGATGACATGATACTATATAGAGAGAATCCTAAAGATGTTATCAGGAAACTACTACTGCTAATCAGTAAATTTGGTAAAGTAGCAGGATACAAAATAACTGCATAGAAATCTCTTGCATTCCTATACACTAATGATGAAAAATCTGAAAGAGAAATTAAGGAAACACTCCCATTTACCATTGCAAAAAAAGAAAACACTAACCAGTAATAAACCTACCTAAGGAGACAAAAGACCTGTATGCAGAAAACGATTACATGCTGATGGAAGAAATCAAAGATGATACAAACAGATGGAGAGATATACCATGTTCTTGTACTGGAAGAACCAACACTGTGAATTGCCTATACTACCCAAAGTAATCTACAAATTCAATGCAATCTGTCTCAAACTACCAATGGCATTTTCCACAGAACCAGAACAAAAAATTTCACAATTTGTATGGAAACACAAAAGACACAGAATGGCCAAAGCAATCTTGAGAAAGTAAAATGGAGCTGACTTCACATAGTTTTGGAAGTTTCAGCCATGGTAATCAGAGAAGAAAAAGAAATAAAAGGAATCCAAATTGGAAATAAAGAAGTAAAACTGTCACTGTTGGCAGATGACATGATACTATATAGAGAGAATCCTAAAGATGTTATCAGGAAACTACTACTGCTAATCAGTAAATTTGGTAAAGTAGCAGGATACAAAATAACTGCATAGAAATCTCTTGCATTCCTATACACTAATGATGAAAAATCTGAAAGAGAAATTAAGGAAACACTCCCATTTACCATTGCAAAAAAAGAAAACACTAACCAGTAATAAACCTACCTAAGGAGACAAAAGACCTGTATGCAGAAAACGATTACATGCTGATGGAAGAAATCAAAGATGATACAAACAGATGGAGAGATATACCATGTTCTTGTACTGGAAGAACCAACACTGTGAATTGCCTATACTACCCAAAGTAATCTACAGATTCAATGCAATCTGTCTCAAACTACCAATGGCATTTTCCACAGAACCAGAACAAAAAATTTCACAATTTGTATGGAAACACAAAAGACACAGAATGGCCAAAGCAATCTTGAGAAAGTAAAATGGAGCTGACTTCAGACTATATTACATAGCTACAGTAATCAAGACAGTATGGTACTGGCACAAAAACAGAAATATAGATCAATGGAACAGGACAGAAAGCCCAGAGATAAACCCATGCACATATGGTCACCTTATCTTTGACAAAGGAGGCAAGAATATACAATGGAAAAAAGACAGCCTTTTCAATAAGTGGTGCTGGGAAAACTGGAAAACTGGACAGCTACATGTAAAAGAATGAAGTTAGAACACTTCCTAACACCATACACAAAAATAAACTCAAAATGGATTAAAGACCTAAATGTAAGGCCAGGCACTATAAAACTCTTAGAGGAAAACATAGGCAGAACACTCTGTGACACAAACCACAGCAAGATCCTTTTTGACCTACCCCCTAGAATAATAGAAATAAAAACAAAAAAAACCAAATGGGACCTAATGAAACTTAAAAGCTTTTGCACAGCAAAGGAAACCATAAACAAGATGAAAAGACAACCCTCAGAATGGGAGAAAATATTTGCAAACGAAGCAACCGACAAAGGATTAATCTCCAAATATACAGGCAGCTCATGTAGCTCAATATCAAAAAAACAAACAATGCAATCTAAAAATGGGCAGAAGAACTAAATACACATTTCTCCAAAAAAGGTATACAGATTGCTAACAAACACATGAAAGGATGCTCAACATCACTAATCATTAGAGAAATGCAAATCAAAACCACAGTGAGGTATCACCTCACACTGGTCAGAATGGCCATCATCAAAAAATCTACAAACAATAAATGCTGGAGAGGGTGTGGAGAAAAGGGCGTAGTGAGTTGGATGACCCTAGAGTGTGTCATACCGAGTGAAGTAAGTCGGAAAGAGAAAAACAAACACTGTATGCTAATACATACATATGGAATAAAAAAAATGGTTTTCATGAACCTAGGGGCAGGACAGGAATAAAGATGCAGATGTAGAGAATGGACTTGAGGACACAGGGAGGGGGAAGGGTAAGCTGAGACAAAGTGAGATAGTGGCATGGACATATATACACTACCAAATGTAAAATAGATAGCTAGTGGGAAGGAGCTGCATAGCACAGGGAGATCAGCTTGGTGCTCTGTGACCGCTTAGAGGGGTGGTACAGAGAGGGTGGGAGGGAAGCTCAAGAGGGAGGGGATATGGGGATATATGTGTACACATAGCTGACTCACTATGTTATACAGCAGAAACTAACACAACATTGTAAAGCAATTGTACTCCAATAAAGGTGTAAAAAAAAAAAAAAGATAGTGCATGATTAGTCAATCAATCAAATTAACCATAGACTTTGCTAAGGGTTTTTATGTTTAATTGTGTTTCATGTGGTACTGAAGATGAAATTTTAAAGTGATAGCATTCTAATGATCATATTAAATAAAGCTTTGTTATAGCGAAAGCTAACTTCATTATAAATGCATTTCATTTCTAGAGGATTTATTATTTTTCCTACTCAGGAAATTATTCTGGCCAGACTCATTTGTCTCCTTTAATCAGGTAGAGTATAAATGATGGCCTAGAATTTTTAATATCAGTAAATCCAATGAATCCTATGTTTTGACGACCCATTCCTAGTCCAGTGAAAATTTATGGTCTCAGTGATGACCCTGATGAATTCAGATTCCCTATGTGTCTTTTGAATTACCAAAGGGAAATTAAATGGTATGCCTTATTCTTTCTCATACATAAGAGCTTGAGATTTTATAGTTCTTTAAAAATTATTAATCCACGTATATAGTACATAATCATTCTAGAATAAATGGTTGAATAACTAGATCATTCCATTCTGTTACCATAATATATAACCAAGGTCATTGTAAAACCAAGAGGATTAAAAATGAGAGGATTTTCATGCTATCATTATCATAACAGAAAGTAGAAATGTGCTTTAATAAGATTTATAATTGAGGTGTTTTGGAAAAAATATTTTTTAGGGGAAGTATTATTCTTTTTCTTACACTCATTATCTCTGTCAACAATTGTTTCTTTTTTTTCACACAAGCTTATCTGAGCCTCAAAAGTGAAAGAAACCAATTGAGAGAAAGAGAATGAGGCCTACTGTGCTCTGGCATTTTATCTCCTGGACACACAAAGGGAATCTACACAGTAAAATATTTTTTTTTCCTTGAAGAGCTCTTTCATTCTCCTTGCTTCTCTGACCTTCACTATGTAAACAATTCCCAATCAACTGCCAGCTCTGATCTCTCTCCTGGGCTCAGGTCCTCCATTCCCAACTGACGAGTGAACATTTAGCTGTTCAATGACCACATTAAAGCTCAGATGTCTACAGCTGAATCCCCGCCCTTCCAACCTAACATTTCAATGGTACCACTCTCCAGCTTACCTTGACATGAAACTGCAAATTCACCCCTGAATTCTTCATATTTCTTCTCACCTCTATCCATTAGTCAGTTGACCCTGTTGCTTCTTTAAAAAGTCTTTAGCAGCTTCCTGTTCATGCTGCTTTCATTCTACTTGCAGCTCTTACCTTGCATGTGAACAGCAACAATAATTTCCCACCTGACCTCCTCGTATTACATGTTTTCCTTCTCCAGATGGTTGTATTACTTCCACCATAATTAATATCCAAAAAGAATGCTGGCAGTTTGAGATCAACCAGGAGAAATCAGGACCAGAAGGGGTCTGGTGGATCAAGGTTGCAGACAGCCCGTGAGAGGTCAAGTTCAAAGAGGCATAGAGTGGGTAGAAAGATCAGTGGGTTTTATAGGTTAAGCAGAGAAGAATTTGAAGCTCAAAAGATTCTTGAGCCAGAAATGATCAGGTGGTCAAGCACCATTAAGTTCTAGAAAAGGAGGATCTTGAGTCTCAATGTCAAAAATGGTACAAATGACCAGGAAGAATAGCTATTATATCCCAAATAGATGGCCAGCTCCATTAAGTCTGGAACTATTTGCTAAAGGTGTTGTCACCATCCCCTCTTATCTAGAGTATACCTCCCATACACATAGAGCTGTCATTCCACAGCAGAACGTGTTTGTCTCAGGCCTGTTCACTTCTCACAGCTGCTGCTGGATTACCCTGGACCTACTATAACCAAAGAGTAGTGAGAGACTTGGGCATGAACTTTGACCTTAAACAGATTAATTTTACTGGTTTTACCTAGAGGTGCCCCTGTGGGTGGTAATTCCTAATTCAGTAGCTCTGACTCCAACCTAATTCTCTAGCTCCATCCTGCTATTACGCAGTCTTTCTGTCTGAATGCTCTTCTACTCTACTTTGTCTGTCAGTTTATCATGTTGATCTGGAGTCAGACTGCATGGGTTGAAATCTTTGTTTTACCATTACCTCCCTGTGTGATATGAGAAAATTACTTAACCTAAATTGTAATATCCTCATGAATAAGAAAGTACCGTTGACCCTTGGAGAACACTGTTTGAACTGCATGGGTTCACTTACATGTGGATTTTTTTTTTCACTAAATACGTACTACAACACTACACAGTCTGAGGTTGGTTGAATTCCTGGACACAGAACTGTGGATACGGAGGACTGACCATAAGGTTTTATGTGGATTTTCCACTAAGGGGAGGGGGGGTGCCCCTAACCCTTGATTTGTTCAAGGGTTAACTGTAGTGATAATAGTACCTGCTCCATAGGGGATTTGTATGCCTTAAATGAGACAATAAATGAAAAGCATTTAGTACCTTTCCTGGGACTTACTGATGATGTAAATAATAAATGTTAAGCTGATACTAATACCCAAACTTCAGCCACCTTTCAAAGTCCAAATTAAAATACTGCTAGATAATATACTGCATTAATGAAGAGTGTGGACTCTGGCTTTGCATCCTAGCTCTGTCACTTAAACTAGACATGTAACTTTGTGCAAATTTCTTCACCTCTGCAAATGGTGATACTATTTCCCACTTCATATGCTTGTTACTGGGCTCAGGTAGAGGCCGAAGTCTGACCATGCAACATGATGTGACTATGTTGCCTGAGAACTGCACATTACTACATTATTAACTAGTGTTATGTGAATTGCTGAATCATAAAAACTGAAAGGGATCAGCAAGATTCTATTGTAAAATGGGAACTGCTAACAGATATTGGATCTGAGGACGTCCAGATGCAAAAGGAAACTGCATAAGCAGATGGTTCAGGCTCATCTTTGCTGCCTCTCTCTCAGCGCGTATTTTTAGCCTCACAGAGAATTCCCAGGACTAACTCATGAGGGAGGAAAAACATGTGGGCCTGACTTACTGATATACCTGCCTGGGATATTGGCACCAGGCAGGGGTGAATGCTGTTGCACTACAGCTGCACTTAAGGGAGGCTCCAAAAGACGGTGGTGAAAGTGTGTATACATCAAGCCAATAGGCATAACTTTAGGTGAGACTGACTGATGGCTCACTTTGTCTGGAAAGAGAGTGCCTGCATCACAGATCCAAGCTGATTTGTGGACAGGAGCTAATGGGTTGACCAGGTGATCAGGCACTTGGAGACACAATTGGAAAATTGAGGATATGGAAAGATAAGTACGTAGACCTCTTAGAAGGGCTCCTTTCTCTTCCTGGAGGGAACGTTCCAGGATTCCCCAGGATTTAACATGACTTTTCATCTTTCACAAGGACTATGTTGAGAACCCTGGCAATTCCCTCAAACGCCTGTTAGCTTTCCTCTGTTTGTAGTTCTGCTCAAACAGAGGAAAACAGCAACAACCCCAAGCGACAAAACCACCAAGTACTTGGATCCTAAAGGTTACCCTTTCATGTAAAAATCCTTTTGCAGCTGAAGGGCTTGCAGAGGGTAAAAGAAACATGGACTGTGTAGTGGCAGAAGGCAATTTTTGCCTCTTGACCAGCTCTAGGAGTGGGGACTGAAGCAGCTGTAGTATGTTAATTAATAACTTTACAATCTCTCTTTTTCACTCTACAACCTAATATGAAAACTAGGGTTTTAGATTTCAGGTAGTAGTATAACCAAATTGATATCGACTTATGATGGAAGTTTACTCACCTGGGTTGAAGATATAAACTTTTCAATTACATAAATGACAAAAGTAGTAGCCAAAGAGCAAAAGCACTTTGATGGGCATCAGCAATTTGTTTTTCCAAATCTATGCACCCTTGTGCCCCCTGTTCTATATCCGAAGAGGCTGACCTGACCAGGTTATATTCTCAGTCAGAGCTGTTAAGTAACAGAGTCCAAATCCAGTGTTTTATCCACCATATCATACATAGTTGTATCCGCCTGAAGATGCCTTTGTTTTCTCAGCTGAAGGATAAGAGACCTAAATTATTTGTGGTGGAGCAGCTGAGGTACCCAATGTCACTATCCATTAGCTATGGCTGTATCTAGTGGCAGTGATTGCCAGGTTCTGCGATGGTGTCCAGGGGCAGAACTGTTGTATAGCTGTGTCTGGTGGTGATGGCTTGTATCCTTATTCCTGATGCTTAGTGTTCTTGGCCTCTGGGTTCCAGCCTAATTTCCCAAGCTGCTCCTCCAGCTTTCTGTCAATTCTCTGAGCCACTAAGTGTCTTCCAAATTGGATGCAATAAACCAATTTTTTTGTTTTAGACCACCAGATACAGCTTATAATTTAATGGGTCGAAGGGCACTGCCAATAAGCAAACGAATGAGCAAAAGGAATATCGAAAAAGTGATAATTGTATATAGAAGATTGAAGCAGGTTTATTGAGAGGTTATTTTATATCAGGTGTCCTGAGAAGACCTCACTGAAGAGATGACACTTAAGATGAGATCTGAAAGATAAGAAGGAACCAGCCATGTGAAGATTATGAGGAAGAACATTCCATAAGGAAGAAGCAGCTACTCAAAGGCCTCAAGGTGGGGAATGAAATCAGCATGCTAAAGGAACCAAAGGTAAGAGTAATAGGGTCTGAGAAATGAGAAAGCAGAGAGGGCAGGGTTATAGGGCCTTATAGGCCACTGTGAGGAGGTTTTTAAAAAGTGTGACGGGAAAACATTGGAGGGTTTTAAGTGGGAGAGTGATGTGATTGCATTTCTATTTTAAGAACAATCACTTGGGCTACTGTGTGAAGAGAGGACTAAAGGGGGAAAAGAGTGGAAACAGTGAGATAATATGAATTAGCATCATAGCCTAATGATCTCTACTCAGAAGGTTCAAGAAAATATAATGAAGGAATTATTTATCGAGAAATGGGGAAATGGGGGAGGTTCAAGTGTTCCAAGGTTCAAGGGTTCAAGAATTAAAGATGACTCTGAGATTTCTGGCTCCACGTGGAGTATTGATTTATCACATTTAATCATAATTATATTAGTATGTTTGTCTTACTAGCTGATTAAGGGCAGAGACTGGATCTTATTTATCATTTTCTATCTAGTTTCTAACCCATTGTCAGAGTGAACACAAAGTAGGAAGGAAATAAATCCTGGCAACTGAGCCTGTGTGCACTTTGAATAATAATAATAATTAAACAAGTACTCTCATCTAGTTATAGAGGCAAGTAGTAGAGACCATTTAAATACCGCTTTCTCTTTTTCTCATTTATGCTTCTCCTTTTTCTTTACCTTCATTTGTGTCATTTTTTTTTAGATGTAAAATAATTAAATGTAACAGGAGAAAAGAGAATCAGATATTATATGTAGTAGGAGCTTCTTGTATCCTTTGCAGGAAATTTTTTGTTTTGCTATTTTGCCTTTTTCTTTAGACTGAGAAGAAAATAAAAAGAGATAAAGATGCAGGGTGGAGAGGGAGAAAGGAGCTGTGGGGCTGAAGTATAATCTGAAGTGAAGACAGGCATATAGGGGAGAAAAGAGGAAGGGAAAGGGGAGCTGGGATGAAGAGATGAGGACGAGAATAAAGGCCACACCTAAGAGAAGCTGGAGGCACAGCAAGGCCCGTTACCTAACGGGGCCCTTCTCCCCCGAGCCCCGTCTCCCACTCCTTCCCACGACTGCATTGCTACTCCTACAGTCTACATCCATACCCAGCCCACAAACAGTTTAAACACAAAATCCCTAACACACCAAGGACCTCTTGGATATGTGCAGGTGGTATATCTGGAAGAAATGACTAAGTTAGAACAAACAGCTTTTCAACTTTGGTGTCATAGCTTCAATTTAAATGCTCCTGTTGTGCTTTGTGAGGTCTAACTATAGTCAGCATATCTGTTCTACAGCTTCTCCATTATTACGTGTAGATTTATCTCCATGAGGGCCATGCTACCAGCTGTCTCCCCTGGGCACCCTGTGGAGGGTATAGTCATGTATATGGGAATAGAGAGAGTCATGCGAGACTGGTAGACGTGTGAAGGTCATATACAACTCGAACGCCTATGGACCAGAGATGAATCCTTTGCTCCCTTCCCCCACTATTTTGTTCCACTGTAAAAAAGAAGGAAAAGAAAAAGAAAAAAGGATATTTATAATCCAGGTAACAACGTTAATGGCTGTATTGCTTGACATTCAGTTGTGGAAAAAATATTCTACTCTAGCTATATAGCTAGAATCTACTCTGGCTGAAAATTTATGTAGGAAGAATTTTATTCTAGGGTATCAAATGGCTTAAGAATTGTTGGGTGGGATAAAGCAACAAATTCTATGTTGTGCTTTTAGGAAAGAATCCCAAAGCCCCACGCAAAACTCGGCTTTTAGAAGTGCTCCTGCCTTACTGATGTAACAGTATTTTTAACCGTCTTACCCTATCAGTACAGAGGAATGCTCTTCTACCTTCCTCTTCTTTTGCCAGCTCTATCCTGTGTGTAACCTCTTTTGGGGCTATGTGGCAAGGTAACGCATAGTGGTTTGCAGCTTTGGCTTTGGCTTAGGAAGCAAAACTCTATTTTAGCAATTATCCCTTTATGCTGTAATTACCTATTTGTTTCATAGATCTCAAATTCCTCATAGATAGTGAATAAATCTTATTTATTTCCTTAACGCCAGCACCTGGAACATAGCGCTCAATATTTGTAGAACACATGAAGAAAGGAATTTTATTTTTGCCATTATTGAAACTATGCACAAGCCTGACCAATATGAAATTGTACAGGCTTGATTCCCTCCCACTCCCTACCAAATGTGCAGGTATATTACTGGATATGCAACAAAATGTTTGATTGTGATGAATGCTATTATAGTTAAGGCACGTTGCTAACATTTGCTGCAATAAACAAGGAATGACTACTTAAAAAAAAAAGTGTTGCTGCCTTTTCTGTGATCAGGAAGCTGTTGTGTTCAGCCCAAACCACTATTGCTACAGTCAGGATAGCCTACAGTCAGGAAGGTGTTGCTATTGCTGCCAGAGATAGAACAATGCCACCTCTTAAAATCTGTACTTGTACCTGGAAAATGGATGCCCGGTATGTATCACTCATGAAGGTAATGACTGGACACTGAAACCTCTTCTAATATAGCCAATGGAAAACAAATGTCTCCACAATCTGGGTTGACAGCAAAAACAAAAGCAACAACAGGAGCAGAGGAGGAAAGAAGGATGGCATGCTCCTTACTTCTGACTTCCAATTTTAGGCAAGTTCACCTTATTTACGAAATTAAAGCACCTCCAGGTCTTGGCAGTGATTTCTTCTATCTGACACCAAAAGTACAGTCAATAAAAGCAAAAACAGACAAGTGGGATTACATGAAACCAAGAAGCTTCTACACAGCAAAGGAAACAATCAGTGGAGTAAAAACGCAACCTACAGAATGGAAGAAAACATAAGGGGTTAATATCCAAAAAACGTAAGGAACTATTACAACTCAATAACAAAAACAAAAACAACAAACCGAGAACACCAAATAACCCAATTTAAAAATGGGCAAAGGACTTGGATAGATATTTATCCAAAGAAGACATACAAATGGTCAACAGGTACATGAAAGAGTGCTCGACATCACTAATCATCAAGGAAATGCAAATTAAAACCACAATGAGATATAACCCCGCAGCTATTAGTATGGCTATTATTTTTTTTAAAAATCCCCTTCCCCTCACAAAAAATAACCAGTGTTGGTGAGGTTGTGGAGAAATTGGAAACTTTGTGCTCTGTTGGTGGGAATAGAAAATGGTGCAGCTGCTATACAAAAAAGGATGGAGTTCCTTTAAAAATTAAAAATAATTAAAAAGTAAAAATATGATCCAGCAATCCCACTTTGGGATGTTTATCCAAGAGACCTGAAAGTATACTATTACCTTAAAATGCAAATAGTAATAGTTTAAGGATAATGTGTACCATGCATGTTTATAGTGAGTAGTCAATGTGATAAAGCACATAAAGGGCCTAGGACACTTAATGTGTCAGGCACTTAATAAAATAGTAATTGCCTTTTATCCAAGAAATATAGAATTTTTATTCCTTAGAAACTCAAAGCGTTTTGCATGTATCATGTCATTTATTTTCACAAAATCTTTTAGTGCTTACCCGTGGACCTAAGACATATGTCTTGTTCACTGTTGAACTCTAGATGTTTGCTAAACATTAACTGAATTAATGAATGCATTAAAAATTGGATAATCAAGGGGAGTTCCCAAGATGGTGGAGTAGAAAGACCCTGAGCTCACCTCCTCTCATGGGCACACCAAAATTACTATTTACACAACTATTGATGAAAAAAACTGGAACCTACAAGAAAAGATCTTCTACAACTCAAGATACCATAAAGGAACCACAATGAGATGGGTAGGAGGGTTGGAGTCATGGTATAGTCAAGACTAACACCCTTGGGTGGGTGACCCACAAATGGGAGAATAATTACAATTGCAGAGGTTCTCCCCAAGGAGTGAGGGGTCTGAGCCCCACATTAGGCTCCCCAGCCTAGGAGTCCCGTGCTGGGAAGACAAGACCCCAGAACACATGTCTTCAAAGCTCAGCAGGGCTTACTTTCAGGAGACCAAGAGGACCGTGGGAAATAGAGACTCCACTGTTAAAGGGTGCACACAGAATCTCACATGTTCCAGGACCCAGGGCAGAAGCAGTAATTTAAAGGAGCCTGGGCCAGTAGGCACATGAAGAGTTGCTCAACATCACTAATTATTAGAGAAATGCAAATCAAAACTACAATGAGGTATCACCTCACACCAGTCAGAATGGCCATCATTGAAAAGTCTACAAATAACAAATGCTGGAGAGGGTGTGGAGAAAAGGGAACCCTCCTACACTGCTGGTGGGAATGTAAGTTGTTGCGGCCACTGTGGAAAACAGTATGGAGGTTCCTCAGAAAACTAAAAATAGAACTACCATATGATCCAGCAATCCCACTCCTGGGCATATACCTGGATAAAATTATAATTCAAAAAGATACATGCACCCCTATGTTCATAGCAGCACTATTCACAATAGCCAAGACATGGCAACAACCTAAATGTCCATTGACAGATGAGTGGATAAAGAAGATGTGGTACATATATACAATGGAATTAACTCAGCCATAAAAAAGAACAAAATAATGTTATTTGTAGCAACATGGATGCAACTAGAGATTACCATACTAAGTGAAGTCAGTAAGAGAAAGACAAATATCATATGATATCACTTATATGCGGAATCTAAAATACAGCGCAAATGAATCTATCTATAAAACAGAAACAGACTCACAGACATAGAGAACAGACATGTGGTTGCCAAGGGGGAGGGAGGGAGGGAGAGAGATGGACTGGGAGTTGGAGTTTGGAGTTAGTAGATGAAAACTATTATGTTTAGAATGGACAAACCAAAAGGTCCTACTGTATAACACAGGGAACTATATCCAATCTCCTGGGATAAACCATGATGGAAAAGAATGTATAAAAGAAAAATAAAAGAAAAGGAGCCTGGATCAGACCTACCTGCTGATCTTGGGAAGTCTTGCAGAGAGGCAGGAGGCAACTGGAGCTCACCCTGGGGACATATACACTGGTGGCAGCAATTTGGAGAAACTTGTTCTACCATGTGGACACTGATGCTGGGAAGCACCATTTTGGAATCTTCCCTCTAGTCTTGTAGCCTCAGAACCCAGCCCTGTCCCTGCCCACCAGTTTGTAGGCAGCAATAATGGGATGCCTCAAGCCACGCAACTAAATGGGAGGGGACACAGCCCCACCTAACAAGACCCCCTGAGCCCACACTCACCCCTGGACATGGCCCTGCCCACCAGTGCACAGGCACTAGACCTGGGATGCCCAGGAGCCTGCAGCCAGAGACCCTTTAGCTCTAAATTTTATTCCACTTCCCCTATAGAGTTTCATGTTAAGAAAACATATATTATGCTTAAAATTCTTTTATTGATCCCCTATCATACTTGTTTTAAATAAAACTATGTGCATAAATCTAAATTAAAATATTTTATTATATTGAAACATATGTTCTGGATCACGTTATCACTGCATTATGACTATGCAAGTTGATCACAATAATATACGCATATTATAATTTTTGACAAAGATAATTTAATTAAGCACTTACATGATGCATTTTACTTTTTTCCGCCGATTAGTTAATGTAACCCTAGATGAATATTATTTATTGCTTGAGTGGCATAGGGAGGGTTCAGCATCAGTTCACATAGATAAGTAGATGAGAGGGGTTTTGTTAAAGTGGTTTTCCTTTATTCTTTGAATACTTTCTGAGTTACATGCCAAACATCTCAGAGTGGTCTAGCAGCAAAAGTCATTTCTAAAGTTCTATTAGCTGATTATTCTATTAGGCCTGCCATCGATTTCATTGAGAGCAAAGAATTGAAAATCAACTCACTTGCAAAGATTTGTTACCCAGTTGTTGTAGACATTCATTTTTTCAGATTTTGGGAACTATACCAAAAATGCTTTACCGATACTTTTTAAATGGCTATTTATTATATTTGTTAGTTTTGCACTTGGAGGCATATAGTTTAACCCAATACTCTCAGAAAGAACTGGGACATGAAATAGTAATAATTTCAATATACATTGTCAATATAATAGCTTGATAAAATGCTTGTATCCACATGATCCATATGCTTTAAATATATTTTTGTTAAAACCTGGGGGCTTCAAGTTTAGTTCATCCTAATTGAAAATTTCCACTCTGTAACCTAATTAGTAAAGTTTGTACTTACTGACAAAAATTTGTTACAATTGATGAACCAATGTCAACTTATCACTACCAACCAAAGTCCACAGTTTATATTTGGATTCACGCTTGGTATGTACAACTGTAGGTTTGGACAAATGCATAATGAACCATATCCTCTACTGTAGTTTCATATATCACTACCCTTAAAATTCTCTGTGCCTATCCATCCTTCCCTCCCCACTAACCCCTAGCAACCACTGATCTATTTACTGTCTCCATACTTCTGCCTTTCCAAATGTCATGTAATTGGATTGATACAGTGTATAGCCTTTTCAGACTGGCTTCTTTCACTTTAATAATATTCATTTGAGTTTCCTTCATGTATTTTTATTTTTTGATAGCTTTTTTCTTTTCAGGGCTGAATAATACTCCATTATCTTGATGTACTGCAGTTTACCTATTCACCTATTGAAGAATATTTTGGCTGCTTCCAAGTTCTGGCAATTATGAGTAAAGCTGTTATAAACATCTGTATGCAGGTTTTGTGTGGAAATGTTTTCAGCTCCTTTGGGTAAATACTAAGTATGATAGTGGGATTGTATATATTTGGGTAAGAGCATGTGTAGTAAGAAACTGCCAAAAGGTCTTGCAAAATGGCTATATTAGTTTTTCTTCCCACCAGCGATGCACAAGAATTCCTGTTGCTCCACAACCTCACCAACATTTGGTGCTGTCATTGTTCTGGATTTTGGCCCTTCTAATAGGTGTACAATGGTACCTCATTGTTTTTTCAATTTGCATTTCCATGTCGATATATAATGTGTCTATGAAAGTCTTTGACTCATTTTTTAATTGAGTTTTTTTCTTAGTATTGAATTTTTATGTTTTGGGTAACAGAACTTTGTCAGATACTTCTTGTGTAAATCTTTTCTCCCAGTCTGTGATTTGTCTCTTCATTCTCTAGGCAGTGCCTTTTGCAGAGCAGAAATTTTTAACTGTAATGAAATCCAATTTATCCATCTTTTTTTTATGGATTATGCCTTTGATACTGTATTTAAAAAGTCATTGCCAAACCCAAGTCATCTAGATTTTCTCCTATGTTATCTTTCAGTTTTGTAGGTTCATACTTTACATTTAGGTCTATGATCCATTTTGAGTTAATTTTTGTGACGGGTGTAAGGTATTATGAATCTTGATTAATTTTTTTTTGCACATGGATATCCAGTTGTTTCAGCACCATTTGTTAAAAGACTATTTTTTTCACCATTGCCTTGCCTTTGCCCTTTTGTCAAAGAACAGTTGACTTTACTCATGTAGGTCTATTTCTGGTGTCTATTTGTCTATTCTTTTACTAATACCACACTGATTATTGTAGCTTTATAGAAAGTCTTGAAGTCAGGTAGTATCAGTCCTCCAAGCTTGTTCTCTGCCAAGGTTGTGTTGGCTATTCTGAGTCTTTTGACTCTCTACACAAACTTTCGAATCATTCTGTCAATATCCACAAAATAACTTGCTGGGATTTTGACTGGGATTACACTGAATCTATAGATCATGTTGGGAAGAACTGACATCTTTACAGTACTGAGTCTTCCTATCTATGAATATGGAATATTTCTCCTTTTATTTAGCTCCACCTTGATTTCTTTCATCAGTTTTGTAGTTTTCCTTATGTGACTCTTGTATATATTTTGTTAGATTTATATGTAAGTATTTCACTTTGGGGGTGCTGATGTAAATGGTATTGTGTTATTTATTTATTTATTTATTTATTTATTTAACATCTTTATTGGAGTATAATTGCTTTACAATGGTGTGTTAGTTTCTGCTTTACAACAAAGTGAATCAGTTATACATATACATATGTTCCCATATCTCTTCCCTCTTGTGTCTCCCTCCCTCCCACCC
>NC_041228.1:26107131-26107331 GCF_002837175.3 Physeter macrocephalus | reverse complement strand
TGACTCTTTTTGAATTATGGTTTTCTCAGGGTATATACCCAGTAGTGGGATTGCTGCGTAAAATAGAAAAAATAATTTTCCTTAGAATAGGAACCTCCATATTGTACTGCATAGTGGCTGTAAGGATTAATCTCCAAAATTTATAAGCAGCTTATGCAGCTCAATAACAAAAAAACAAACAACCCAATCCAAAAATGGGC
>NC_041228.1:26081013-26107085 GCF_002837175.3 Physeter macrocephalus | reverse complement strand
AAATGCTAAAGAGGGTGTGGAGAAAAGGGAACACTCTTGCACTGTTGGTAGGAATGTAAATTGATACAAAGGCATTTTTTATTTCTGTTGTCGTTTTTGATCTCTAGCATTTCTTTTTGGTTATTTCTTAGGATTTCCAACTGCCTTCTTAAATTATCCATCTATTTTTGGGTACTGTTTACTTTATCCATTCAAGCTCTTAGCATTTTAATTAATCATAGTTGTTTTATATTCTTAGTCTGATAATTCCAGCATCGCTGCCATGTCTGGTTCTGATGCTTACTCTGTGTTTTCAAATTGTGGTATTTGCCTTTTAGTATGCCTTGTAATTTTTTCTTGATAGCCAGACAAAAGGTACTGGGTAAAAGGAACTGCCTTTAGGAATGTGGTTGTAAGGTGTCAGGGAAAGGAAATGTTCTGTAGTCCTATGATTAGGTCTCAGTCTTTTATTGCCTCTGGACTGTAAATGCCCAAGTCCTTTTCATTTTACCTCCACCTTCTTAGGTAGAACAGGATGACTAGAGCTGGCTGGAGTTGGGTATTTCCTTTTCCCCAGGTCATTTAGGTTCTGATAAAACCCCAGCAGATTAGGCTTTGGTTAAATAGTTTGTCCTGCCTTCTTCTTGTTATGAAGAACGTTTTTTTGACATATTGCAATGTGGTTCATTCTCCTCTCCATGAGGGGATTTTTCTCAAATATTTACTATGAAAACCTGGTCAAACTCCTGCAGGAAAAACTCACAAGTATGGCAGACCCCTCTATGACTGTGCTCCCCTGGTGATTTTTAACTCTCAGACCATCTACTCTAAGCCTCCAGCAATTTGCAATTACAGTTCTGCTTTTCCTACCCTGGCACTGGCTCCCATGGAGGTTTCAGCTCATATGTTTCTGCTCTGGTATAAGTTTTGATTCTCTGTGTTTGCCTGTTGCTCTCAATGATTTGGGGGGCAGCAGTTTGCCCTGTGACCCACTTCTCTTACAGATCTAAGAAGACTTGTTGATTTTTCAGTTTTTTCAATTTTTTACTTGTTATTATAAAGGAGTGGTGGCTTCCAAGCTCCTTGCATGGAGAACTAGAAACTGGAAGCTATGTGTTACATTTTTATTATTTAATTTGTATTAATGCAATGTGATGGATAGCTAAAATAAGTAGTTGGGAGGAGTATAATAAATCAAACATGGTGTTTTTTTTTTTTATGGTGTGTTTTTAACCTAAATGGGTTTTTAAGCATATATTGTATCAGTTTTGGGGAAGTGTTAAATAAAGAACTGTATATAAATATTCAGAACTTTTGATATGACGGTAGCATTTTTCTAGGGACCTTACGAAAGAAAAATATTTTTATTGTTAAATTTACCTGGCAACTAACATATAATTATATATTATGTAATAGGAGATAGAAAATATTAACCACTTTATAAGATGAAGTAATATACAATTAGAGTAAGTATTTTATGGTCTGATTTGATAAACTATACTTTAATGACCTCACTGAATATTGCACATTAATCTAAAAGGAATCATAAAATCTTTATTTGTGGATGTACTCTCCATAATAACTAGAAAAAACTGAATAGTCTTGGAAAATATTCCAGTTACTCTTAAAAGACTCAGCATCACCAAGCTATACTGCTTTGGCAAAAAGGTGCTTTTCTTTTATAAATATTGTGATATCTGAAAAAATTGTTCCTTTTATAAAAGGAATTTTTAGCTTTTAGTGTTTCTTAACAATGCTCTCCTCACTTTGTTCTCAGATTCTGTCTCAGGGAGTAATGTATGCTTTGAAAAGAGACTGGGGAAGGGAAGAGGTGAAGACTGCTTACTCTATTATACATGTAATTTTAGAAAATTCTTACAAGGGCCAACATACCACTATATCTCTAATACCATATACTTTAGTTTTATCAGAAATATGTGTAGGACAAAGGAAAACAGGAAGACAGACTTGATTAACCAACAAAGGACACTTTCTACACTATTTCAATTGTCTTTTGCTGGTGTCCTAGATGTTTTTACGCCCCAGAACAATGACATAATTAGATTCAGGATGAGTCATGGGGATGCCTTTCTTATGTAAAGTGCGAGAAGAAAGGGCTATTTTGAAAAGGGAAGTAGGGGAATGGAATCTACCTGATGATAGGAAAAAGTACCCCTGAAGTTGAGGTCTGAAAAATAGATTCTCTCAAAATTATACCCCAATTGAAGACCACATCTTATACTTCTCCTGTCCCAACCCCACCTTTGTACCACGGAAATTTTGTTATCTTGACTTTGCTTTCTCAGTGTGATATTCCAAACCTGCTCTATATTCTGCTCTGTATATATTAGCTTCATCTTTGAAAAACGAGGAACAAAAGAGTTAGTTCTAATAATATTCTTCCTCAACAGATCATGTCCATGACCTCATATTCAGGGTCTCTAGTAACACTGCCATCCTTTCTAGTTGTGCAACACACTGGTCCTTTAAGGGCGCCACAGTAGCAACAGGAAACTGCAATATGACCAAATCAGAGTGCTGAGGCAATGACTATAAATTGAGTACTTCTTCTTTAAAAAAATCATAAAATACATGCACGGGCTTCCCTGGTGGCACAGTGGTTAAGAATCCACTTGCCAATGCAGGGGACATGGGTTTGAGTCCCGGTCCAGGAAGATTCCACATGCCACGGAGCAACTAAGCCTGTGTGCAACAACTACAGAGCCTGCACTCTAGAGCCCGTGAGCCACAACTACTGAGCCTGAGTGCCACAACTACTGAAGCCTGCGCACCTAGAGCCTGTGCTCTGCAACAAGAGAAGCCACTGCAATGAGAAGCCCATGCACGGCAACTAAGGGTAACCCCTGCTCGCCGCAACTAGAGAAAGCCTGCGCGCAGCAACGTAGACCCAAGGCAACCAAAAATAAAAATAAATAAATAAATAAAATACATGCACATAATAGCAAAATCAGAAAATACAATGAGATACATACTGTCACTCAGAAATAACAATATTTTGAAGTGTATGTTTTTTCTATCTATCCTTATCTATCTAAATAAATTTATCTTTGAAATTATATAATGCAAGGTGTTTTGAAATGTAAGTTTTAGCTCTCCAGCTCATTAATAACGTATTTCCACATTAATAAATTCACCTCTACAACATAATCTTTAATGACTGCAGAATGTCCCATTGTGTGATTGAATCACAATTTAATCAATCAATATACTATAGTTGGATGTTTAAGTTGTTTTCAGTTTTTCACAATTCCAAACACTATGTGATTAACATCTTTGTAGCTAAATCTTCTCATACTTCCTTAGTTATTTCCTTGGAAATTACTCCTAGAAGAGATAGTTCTGGGTCTTTTGATACATAACCTCCAGAAAGGTTATATCAACATGCACTCCCACAAGTAACATATGAAAGTCTCCTTACAAAATTATGTGCTTCACTTGAGGAATGCTAACACATCAAGCTTTGGTAAGGAGCGTATATCAGAGGTAAGAGAGTGTGTAAATTGCACACCGATTCATGTACATGTAAATAATCTTTTTCTAGATGGAAGACTACAGAGACCTTTGGTTTTTCTGCCTTGCTTAGAAGTCTCTTCATGGCTCCTGTATTCATAGGCTTTATAAATAGAGCTTTAAATATCTACTGATTTGTGGCAAACCAGGCAAGATAATTATTCTGCCACACCTGAAAGCATGTCTTGCTCTCAGCATCTGAGTAGTCTGAAGCTTTGATTAGCTACACAATCTGCAGAGTCCTGAAGTTTGGCTTACTTTCTTATTTGAAGAAAGTCCGCCAACTAACTTGAAAGTCAGAAAGTAGCAGAGGCAGAGTTAGAGAGACAAACTATTTACACATTGCAGAGGAAAACCTGGTTTTGTATTCTGAATCCAATGAATTATCATTGCCTGAAAAAATTCCTACCAATGATGATAATAGACAGGATACTGAGAGAGATTATGAAATTCCTTTTCCTAAAAAGGCACTGAATGATGACTTGAATTGTCATTAATACAGAATTTAATTCTTCCACTGTTATAAATATGTGAAAGGGGCCCTATGAAACAAACAATATGAATTGGTAAAAAGACTGTCTGATGACAGAACGAGATCAGGGAGACATATGTGTCATAGAAGAAAGAAAATTGGACTTGTATCTGAACTTAAGTTATTCATTTCTTCCCCACCCATTTAACAAATACTTGTTGAGTATTTGCTGTGTACCAGAAGTTGAACTAGGTGCTTAAATACAATAAATACAATAGTGAGCAACAGACACAATTATCTTTACAGGGCTTAGGGTTAGGGAGAAAACGGACATCAAAAAGTAAATAAATTTTTAGCTCCAGCAAGAAAAGAGCTTGAAAGTTTTCACTCCCATCATTACAACAATAAAAAGCTGAACAAACTGAACATTAATGACTTTTCTTGGACCCATCAGAGAAATGAAGTCACAGGGCTAGGCGTCATGCTGAAATCTGGAGAGCCAGGTGAAATTGGAGAGTCAAGCTGAAATCTGCTTACTGAAGCCGAAGTTAACCGGTATGAATGTTTAAATGGTGATTTCGACAAATAATTTAAGTGCATGAAAATCTTAAGGAAATCATTTAGGAAGTCAGCAGGCGAGAGCGCAGTTGGAGTTAGAATCACAGCTCTAACCCTAACTGGCACTGACTAGGCAGTTTGGCCATAAGTAAGTCACTGACCTTTCCTGCCTCTTAACTTCCTCTCTTGTTAAAGATGTGACATTCAGAACAGAATTCAATTCATAGTTATCTCTTAAAAATATTAACTTTCTACAAATTAGCAATGTTGTTTCAGAAAATAACCTTGCTGTTTATGTCATAAAAATTGAGAAGTAATTTCCCTGCTTACTAAAGCATCATGTTCTGTTTTGATCTTCACTTTTTAAAGGACGTTTTTAGTGCTGAGAATCAAAAACAATGAGATCTTAAACAGAACCAGTGTGGAAAGCTTAAATGAATTGAAGTCATTTAGCTTACATAAAAAAGAATATTAAGTGACGATTTGATGACAATTTTTCAATGAAAGAAAAGTTATAGAAAAGGACATAGCTAATTATTCTCTCCTTTCATAAAGGTTTTAATGAGAAGTGGCTTAAATTGCTAGGAAGGAGTTGGGAAGTATTGTTGACTGTACCTGTGAGGTGTACTAGCATAGATTATAGAATTTCCATGACTGAAATGCACAGAACGAGGTCAGACAATGATTTGCCTTAAGTATTCTGAATTTTCCTTTGTAAAGACAAGTGATTGGTCCAGAAGGCACCTGGAGGTCTCTTCCAATCCTTTCATTCCACAGGAGAAGGGATTAGTACCTATTGATTCTTGCTTGGTGACAGCTGCTTTCATAATGTTCCTTAATGCTTACAATAACACTATGAGTTGGGATAATTATTCCTGCTTTAGAGATAACAGACACTTCTTTCCCCATACCCTGGAAGGAGCATCTTTTTGCAGGTGAAGGGAATAACAACTGGGCCCTCAAAACTGGGCATCTGTTTATGTGCAGTAGTTAAATGGTTTATAGTCACAGAGTGAGGGGTGCAAAAATAAAACTTCATTCCTCATTTCTGCTTGGTGGTGGAAAGCATCCTTTTGCCAGGCTAAAGAAACTCAGTCATTTCCATTTAATGCTCAGCCTCTGCAGTTTTCCCCTCCCCTTTCTTCTCCTCACCTCCATGAGTAGCATCTGAGATTATGGCCTATGTAATAATGCCACAGAATGGGGTGATGTGGGGATTCCATGGTAGTCTTCTGACCTGCTCATCCATCCTGATGGGTGCCTGGTGGGGTCAGCATCTGCTACTGCTGTATCTGCTGATGGTGTAAATTTTCTCCACAGCCTTCAGTTATCTGGGTACCACCATCTGTGTTAGCCTTATGTCAGCCATGAGCTTTCTTTCAGTCTACTATTAATTTTTATGCCTCTCTTGGGACCTAAGAACTGTTAGGTCCTTTGCCTTATGGCTTTAGATCTGGAGGAGACTTGGGGGATGTATCAGGTCTGCTTTCTCTCTCTCTACCTATCCTATACCCATTGCTCCTCTACTGACTGGTGCTGTTTGGATGCAGGGCTTCTCTCAGAGGTTTGCAGTCTCTTTGGGCTAATCCCTGCGCAGAAAGGCCATGTCCCCTGTACCCCATGATTCCTCTAAACTGGTCTGCCGTCTGGGATTAGAACGGGGTGGAGAAGTGTGGCAGAGGCTCGGGTGTTTCACAGGCACATCTAACTCTTTTGCTTTACTTTTTGAGTTCTTGCCAAATTCCCTTTTCCCCCCATAGCCCATAAAAGGTTCTGATCACCTGTCTGGGTGTTAGGAAAGCTATTCTTGTGCCATCACACTTTCTTCCCTGCTCTATGTTTTGACTTTTCCAGGCTTTGCTTTTAATCAATAAGGATATGCTTTTAAAATTCCCCCCAAGTCCACCAGCAACTTCCCACAGGAAAACCAAGCCACATAAAATTTATTTTCTCTTTCAATTGTCTGGCTTTTGTAATGGAAAGTTACTGCTTTCAAGACTATTTTGGAAAAAAAAATGTCCAAATTTGACACTTTTTTTCTTATTTGTTTGCTTTATCTTCTTTCTCCTTGGACAATAGACCTCAGGTTAATGATCTATGCATTTTGTTTTGCTTTAAGTAATTTTGACATTGAAACATAACAAACATATAGAAGAGTGCAAAAAAAAAAAGGCATACAGCTTGGTGGCTTACTACAAAGTGATGACTGGTGATACCACCACCTACATCCAGATATAGAGCATTACCTGCACCCCAGGAACACAGCCCCCTTCCAGAGACTATTCCACCTTCAAAGGTCGCCACTGATCCAACTTCTAATACTCTACCTGTTTCCAACTGTTATATAAATGAAATCATGGAGGATGAGTTATTTGTGTCTGACTTGTTTAGCTCAAATTTACATTTGTGAGGATCATTTCTATTGCTGTGAACAGCAGCAGTTTGTTCATTTTCATTGCTGAATAGTCCACATTGCATGTATATCCCACACTATGTTTATCCATTTCATTGTTGATGGATATTTAGATTGTTTCCAGTTTTTTGGCTGTTGAAAACAATACTTCTCAAATCACGCTTGTAAATTTCATGTGGCACATGGTCTGCATTCTGTCGGGTGAATTCTTTGAAGTGATAGTCTTCACCTTTTAATTAGAGTGTTTAGTCTAGATACATTATCATTATTTTAGTAGCTTCTTATCTTGTCTTGCCTTTTTCTAATGCCTTCCCTATACTATATTCTTTCTAAAAATCAACTAGATCCTGTCATTTATATTTTTAAACCACTTCAGTTGTGAACTATTGCTCTGGGGTAAATTACAGACTCTACATGGCCGGTAGGGCCTCCTATGATTTGACTTCTGCTTCCTGCACCTTTTGCTCTGCTCTAGCCGAACCTTGTTCGCCTCTCCTAAATGTGCTCTTTCACGAGCTGTTTCCTCTGCTTTAATCGTTTTCTGTCACCCCTTGTCTATCTCCCTCCCTACCCCTCACCATGATTTCATCTGGCCAACTCCCACTTATTTCTTAAGTCACAACTTGTCATTTCTGAGACAACACTGAAGGTTGAATTGTCAAATTCGGAGCACACAACACTCAAGTGAAACATGGGAAAGTCTGGGCCCATCAACAAAACTATCAAAGTCTGTTCTTCTCATATTAGGATGTATATTAGAACATGTGAAGTTCTCAGAGGTGCTTGGTGGATATGCACAAAGGGAGCCATTTAAGTTATGGAACAGCTCCTTTATATAGCCCATTAATACACAGTTACATGACATTTTCTAGTGACCTATAAATACCAAGTTTACTGACAATAAGCAAACTTGATAGACCATCTCTTAGAAATGATTCCTCCACTTCCCCCTAGAAAATACCATTAGGTCTTCACGTTTACAAAGGGATTTGACCGTGACAACTCCTGCTAGGTATCCCTTAGAGGAAGAAAATAGATTTCAGACTTGCGGTTAATCTTTTCCTTTCCAACTTCTTAATGTAAGCGTTTCCAACACTCTAAGTCTGGACAAGTGTCTCTGTTAATGTTTTCATAGTTTCTTGTGTTTCTCCCATCTAAGTGATTTCTGATGTATTGCCCGTAACCCCCTCAATACTATGAATTCCATTAAAATGGGGATTATGTATATTTTATTTACTGTTGTATGTCTAATGCCTGGCACCATTGCTGAGACGTAGTAAGGCCTCAACAACATTTGTGAATTGCTAGATTGTTTAAATATATCTGCTCTTTTAAAATAAGGTCTTTTGTTTACTCAGTTTGACAATGTTGGTTTTTAAGCTTGTTTGAATAAAGTTTATACATAGTTAACTTTGATGAATGATTCTGTCATAGCAGAAAGAAAAAGATTCATGGGTTTCTTGTATAAACCTTGTCATAATAATTAGATTTTATATTCTCATTGAATATAAGGCATAATACGTCTTTGACCTTTCCAGAGATGTATTATTTATTTCCAGATTGACTAATGCTGACTTTCTCTGTATTACTGTCTTCTTTCTTTTTTTCATTTTTTCACTCTTCTCCATTTTTCTCCTATTTTTCCATCCTCATCTGTTTGCAATTCGTATTCCCTTTCTGTCTTTCTTTAAAGTCCATTCCTTTTCTTTAGTTTTTGTCACCTCATAGAATTTAAAAAATCAAATTTCCCTGGCATTTGAATTTAAGATTGAAATAGTAAGCTCCTTGTCTGTAGAATTAGTGGTTTAGATCTACCTTTGCTCCACAAAGTCTGACCTCGTTTATCCATAGGTTGACTGATAAGGTTATGATAAGACTGGTAAGACTGAAAAGATTATGGGTTCTGGCTATTTCTAAGTTATGCCAAAGCATCTCAGTGAAAAGGGATATATTCACTCATTTACCTGGATTCAAACAGTACTTCACTCTAATATAATTCATAATAATAATATTGAGTTTATGTGACAACTGACATTTTCCTGAAACTAGGGCAGCATTTGTGAAGAGACTATTACACTGACTGCTACTGAGTTCTTCTGAATTTGACCCGTGTATACTTTCGTGTGCCATGGAATGGTTCAACTCTGCCGGTCCTCTGCTCTAGCACATTTTTCCATTCAAATGACTGCTAAATCTCTATTCAAATAGCACTTAGAATTTCATTTGGTCTTCACTGAATAACAATGCATCCTTTATGCATTTAGTCCTTATACCATTAGCCAGTCTTATTAGCAACAATTAAAGTAATACTGTTTGGTGTAAGATGTAATTATAATCATAAATGCAAATATGGGCACTGACATTATATGACAATAGTTAGCGATAAGGTGGTTATCTGGTTGTTTTAAAGTAAGTTGATAATTTATTTCAGATAATTATTAAAAAGATACACAAAGCTCAAAAATTTTATAGAGGGCTCCTGAGCTCTTGAGACTGTTTTTTGATCCCCAGATGTCCACATCTTTGAGAAATCGTAGCTTCTTCCTTGAATTCTTAGACCAATAACTCTCAAAGTTTGTCCCCAAACCAACAACATCTGCATCACACCAGAATTCATAGAGATGCAATTTTTGGCCTCACACTGAACCTACTAAATCAGCAATATTGAAAGTGGGGCCCAGAAACCTGTGTTTTAGCCTTTCAGGTGATTCTGGTGCACACTAGTTTGAGATCATTGTCTTAGACCATGAGGAGATACTATCTGCCCTCGGCTAGAAAATAAAAGTAGGGCAGTGTGCTGCACGTATTCTAGAAGATGCACATGACTTGATGCATATGGCATGAATCATTTAAGGAACAGTATTCAATCTCAATTCTATAGTGGGGCAAGGATCTTGTAAGTTTAATGCATGAAAAGGGCAGTAATAAAACTAAAATAAAGTTACTGTTCTAAGATGGGAAGCCCAGGAGCTACTGCTTATCTATGAAGATCAAACTGAGTCTGGAGAGAGCAGAGGTCAGAGAGTCTGGAGAGTGTGTGTCAGAAGGAAAAAATGTGAAATCCAACGATTAAGAGTTCAAAATCGGTGTCTATGGACAAACCAAACTTAGATTCTAAACCAGTTGGAGACAATAGCTGATTGACTTTCTGCTGCCATGGAGAGGTTGGACCAGATAAGACTCTGTTGTTGTGAAAGGGCATACCTCTGTTATCCTTAAGGCTTTGGTGTCCTGACAATCATGGTTTAGAGAGATACACTGAAGGCTATTATATGAAATTATATTTGAGAAAAGAAAAGAATCTTAAGATCAACTGCATCCATGTAGCTAGTACCTTATTCAGGATTCAGTGGGAGCTTACTTCTCCAGGAAGATTTTCATGACCCTGTAAGGATAGGGTCCTAAGATAAGTACCATGTGCTCCATAGTACGCTGAAGCTCTGCTATCATAGAAATCTCATACTGTAATGTAAGGGTCTCTTACCAACCTGTCCTCTCTCATCAAAGTAGATTATGAACTGCATGAGGGACTGTGTTGGGAGTTCCCAAGATTCCCCTACCTTTGGAGATTCCCTAGAAATGTACACGAGACTCTTCATATAGACGTACTCATGGCTAAGATTTATTACAACTGTGTAATAAGGAGACACAAAAAGATGCAGGCAAGAGTCTGGAGGAACCCATATATAAAAACATTGGATGAATGAATGTACGTGAATTCCTTATGTTGTCTCTAGCCCATCAGGGGTCACACAGAACGTGCTCTTCCCCCAGCAATGAAAATGCAGCAAACTGTGTGTGATGTTTCTGCCCAGGGAAGCCCACTAGAGACGTGATGCCCAGGATTTCTACTGGGCGTTGGTTCCATAGGCATGCTCTGCATAGCACATAACAGAATTCCAGACTCCCAGAAAGAAAACACGTGTGCGGCATAAACTCTCTAGCCATAGTCTAGCCCTTATCAGTTCACTGTTGACTGGGAACACTTGAAAGCCAAGTTTTCAGAGGCCAGACAAGGGTCAACTTTGCAAGTAGGGCTTTCTAAGGACAGCAGTGTCAAACCTACTATTATAGCTCTTTCTGCACAAGGACCATATCTGCCGTATTCCCTGCTGTTTTCCCAGCAACTAGCACATTGCCTGAGAACCAGTAAATCTTCAGGAAATACTTGCTAAAGGAATTTTAGACCCATACAGATAAACAACATATTTCTAGAAGCTTTGGCCTGAGTATGGTTGTGTGTACATGCATACACACATGCCTGCGTACACACATACACACACACACACAAAGGCAAACACTAAAATATGCTTCACAATTTATTGACTGTAAACCTTTCTCAAGAGTTACTTAAGTGCCACAGTGCTATAGAAGATTTGGTTTCTGGATAGTTTGCTGTTTGAGGGTGCAGGTCACTGACTCCCTGGAGCTCTCTGCTGAACTGTCAGAGAATCTAGGGCCTGGTCCAAGCCTCAGGGCACCCTTTAGTGAGGCCTAGGGGTGGGGGTGGAGTGGATATGCAGGAGCATAGGATGGAAGTCATCCTCTCTTCCAACCTATTTTCAGGGGTAATACGTCTCTTCCTTCTTTCCTTTCTTCCCTCCTTGCCACCTGCCTGCCTGTTAATCTCTTGCTTTTTCTCTAATGCATATGGACATATCAGCTTTGGAGTAAAGTGAGTATCCACCTTTGTTGACCATTAGTTTAAAGGCATCCCTGCCAATACTCTCCAGTCAAATACCACCAGGAACAGGCCTGAAGTTCAAGTTGGATCTATGACTTACTGACATGAGGGAGAAGACAATCTTTTGGGTGTCTCAGTAAAAGGGTGTTAGGTGAAACTTATTATAGGATTTGGGCTTGTGTTACGTGATTTGGGGAGGGTTTAAAGAAGCAGAATTTTGCTCTTGATTGGATGCTGTGAGGAATCGGGTAATTCTATGATTTTGTATCTTCAAAAATCTTTTTTAGGAGGAGGAAAAATAGAGAATATAGCCATAATTGGTAAAGAAGATGCAGTTACTCATATAAACTGGGAGAGGTAGTTTTTTGTGTCTTGGACAGTATTCATGTTTTGTCTGTCTAGACGTGATTACAGAATGGTCCTATTTTCGTCTTGATCCATCCTGGTCACAGAGTGGCCTTGTCTGATATTGACATTCTGTAAAATTGTTTATGTTCAACAGTAGAACACCAAGGCCTGGCTGGGAGTACGAGGCCAGCTCCTGGATATGAAGGACTGCTTTTCTTTTTCTCACCCCCATGGCTGAGCTGGAACTGATGTACAGGGCTATTGATACACTTTTGGGGATGAGGTGAAGAAGTTGTGCTCCTATCAAAAGATAAAAAGTGATGGATCTACTTAACAGGCCCATGAACTCAGAGCTTAGGAGGGATAAATGTACCAAAAAGAGACTTTATAGACAAAGCAATCAACGATTTGATGAGAAAATGCAATAAAACTACACTAATGTTACAGATTTTTTTGGAGAAGGTGGGAGTCAAAGTTTCCTTCTTTATTTCTATGCACATAACTCTTCCAATTCAAGAGTTAAGTTACAGTTCATTTTCTTGTCACTTAACAGTTTGCAAAGTGCTTTATAGCCTGTCATTAGTTTGATTCTCATAGTAACCTTGAGGCAAGTATTAACTTACTATTATTATTATTATTTTTTTTTTAACAGATTAATAAACTGAAGCTCAGAGGTTTAACAGACTTGCCCCAGAACACAGAATTAACTTACAGGAGTGAGTGACAGAGGATTTGACCTCTGATTCTGAATCTCATGCTCTTTCAAAAGTGACACCCAGCTTCCACTGAGGGGACTTCTTTTTCCTTCTCAAATAATTTAAATAAGTAGCATCGACACCCTCTTTGAGTCACAATCATAGTGCCAACTTACATAGCACTTCCTGTGATTCAGACTTTTTTTAAGCACTTCATATAAATTACCTCCTTTAATCCTCAACCCTTTGTGTAGATACAGTTGACCCTTGAACAACAGTGGTTTGAACTGCATGGGTCCACTTATAAGTGGATTTTTTCTTCCAAT
The DNA here is from genome assembly GCF_002837175.3 of Physeter macrocephalus. Taxonomy (NCBI): domain Eukaryota; kingdom Metazoa; phylum Chordata; class Mammalia; order Artiodactyla; family Physeteridae; genus Physeter; species Physeter macrocephalus. The sequence goes on along the minus strand of NC_041228.1, from coordinate 26,094,079 downwards.
ACTAAATGCCACAGTACTACACAATTCCCAGTTGGTTGAACCCGAGGATATGGACTCTTCCATACAGAAGAAACTTGGATACGGAGGACCACTTATAAGTTATACGTGGATTTTCTACTAGTAGAGTGTCAGCACCCTTAAACCTGCTTTTGTTCAATGGTCAACTGCTTTAATGTTCCAAAGGATGAAACTGAAGCAGAGAGGATAAAATTAAGGAAGAAAGAGATAACTTGCACAAGGTCATGCAGCTGATAAGGGGCAATGTCAGAACTTAACCCCAGGTAGATGGTTTCCAATGCTCATGACTTTAACTACTGTGATTTACAGCCACCTGTGCTCTCTCAATTCTTACCCAGTGGGTGATTAAGTTGCTCCTGGGGTGCAGAAATTAGGGATCTAACTGAAGTCTGTTATTCTCCTTTGGCCATCTCCTGTCTTCTAGGGTTCACGCTCCTCAAGAATACCTTCTGCCTTTATTAGTGCTTCCCACCCATTATTTCTGATGAGAAATATTTTCAACTTGTTTATCTCAATCCTGGCAGGAGGACAGAGAGAGAGAGGCAGAGAGGGAGAAAGAGAGGGAGAGATGGGGGTGGGGGAGAGGGAGGCAGAGAGAGAGAGGAGAAAAAGAAAAAGGAGGAGGAGGAGAAGGGGATGGAGAGGAGGACAAAGAGGAGGCTAAGAAGAGGAGGAGGGGGAGGGGAGGGGAGGGAAAGAAAAGAGATCTCCAGGCCTATTTTTGTAATCTCTTGACCTCTTGCCCTTACCCAACTTTTTGCTGAACTTCAGTCTTTGGTAGTGTCTCTGTTTCAGCTCCATGTTCATTCCTCGACCTTCATGGTGAACTTGACCTTTCTGGTTTGGACTCTGTTCACTAAGATCTGGACCTGTACTCACTACCTGCTTCTGCCCTCCAGCTCCAGACCACAGGGTGCACATCCTAGAAATACATCTTTCGAAGTTTCCCCTCCCAGGAGCTATGAGGAATAATCTAGACCCTGGGCCCAAAGATCACCTGTGCCTCAGCTCCTGTGGGGCCTCCAATGCCTTCTGCCTCCAGCAAACCTACCAGCTCTTGCTCCTCTGCTACTAAACTATTCTGAAGAACAGAGTTTATGCCTCAAAAAAAGCAGTGGTGCCTTTGTGTCAGCAGCATATAATTTTCCTGAAGTTACTTGGAGAAGCAGCTTCAAAGATGCTCTACTCTGATACGGATGAGTGTGTGTAGAAAATAGAGAACTAAGCACTATTCCTTGACTCTGCTAGTTGTTCCTGTCCTATCTTTGGTAATCCAGGCACTGGAGTGGGGTTGATCAAGTATGTAAAGATCAACTCCGTCCTTCCCTGGACAACGGCCAAGTGAAGACTGCTCCAGAATAAGTTTACACGGTCAGCAGTGGAAGGACCAATCAGTTGTGTTACAATGTATCTTAAGAAAGCAACAGGACTTAAGTCTTTCTGTAATATTTCCTTTCTTTATTTTCTGCTAGATGCTATACTAGGAATCTGTGGAAAAAAGATGGATATTATTTGGCCCCTGCCATCAAGGGATTTACACTTGAGTGAGAAAAACAGGCACATAAACAAGCAGATTATAGGGCTTCCCTGGTGGCGCAGTGTTTGCGCATCCGCCTGCCGATGCAGGGGAACCGGGTTCGCGCCCCGGTCTGGGAGGATCCCACATGCCACGGAGCGGCTGGGCCCGTGAGCCATGGCCGCTGAGCCTGCGCGTCTGGAGCCTGTGCTCCGCAACGGGAGAGGCCGCAACGGAGGGAGGCCCGCATACCACAAAAAATAATAATAATAATAAAAAATAAAATAAAATAAAATAAAAAAACAAGCAGATTACAATATGATGTGATAAGTACAAAAAGGGAATATTGTATAGTTCTAGAAATAGCATACAGGAAGAAGCTATCAGTTCTCTGTATAGGAAGGCTTCCATATGAGGTTGTTTCTAAACTGGGTTTTGAAGGACGAAAAGGAGTTGTCCAAATAAACAAAGGGAAGATATTGGGTAGGAGGAAAGAATTAAAACCAGGATCCTGGTCATAATTAAAACCACAGAATGAGGACCTACTTCTAACAGCATTATGGACTAAGGTACTATTACAGGTCTCTCTGCCACAGCAAAACACTTCCAAAATGACATGTTAAGCTCACAGGAAAGTATGGAAAATCTTAAAGGGCCAGATCATAAGAGTGAATGCTGAAATCACAGAGGCAGATGAACACAGACACGGAAGCTGCTGCTGCCCTGAGGATAAAAAGTCTTATTGATAACCCAGAGTTTTATGTACTAGTGACCAGTGCGTGGAAAGACTAAGTTTGGGGTATGTGACTCTATGTTAGACAACATCACAGCTTGAAAACTGCTGAGAAAAGCAGACGACTAATTCCAGAGATTGTCTTTATATGCAAATCTCTTTGCAATAAAAGTTTCACTGTATGGATAATCAACATAAAATGAAAATGCTGTGTGACTGTTATGAATGTATATTCAAATTTCTGTCTTATGTGATAGTCGATACTTTTGAAATTACATTGCCAAGTATAAGAACTAGAAAATCTGAGAGAATATGACTAAAAGAGGATGAAAATTAGCAAGGTGAGCTAAAAGTAGCCTAATAGCACCCAGTCACCACCGGGAGCTTGGATGGTAATGAATTTATACTTCCCAAGGCCACAGGGTTTTGCTGGGAGTCCAAATCCTTCCAAAAGCTAAGACAAATAGTTGTTCCCAAGACAACTCTCTGAAGCTGTACAAGTGAACCCTTTGAAGAATTTCCATAAAATACAAATGACAGTGGTTAAAATAAGGAGTTATTTAGAACCCAAAGAGCAACATAAGTGACAATAAATGAAATGTTAAAAAGTTATAGAAAGTTGCTGCAGAAGTCATTAAAAGAGGGGGGAGAATACAGTCTCTGGATTTTCATATTGTCATTGAACGTATGAGTTTCACAGTTAACTCTTTCTGAAGAAAGATATTTATTTGTGCTTGCAATGATTCACTTAATAAACACTGAAAGCCAAGTATGTGCCAGATACCATGTCAAAAGCTGGAGATTCGAAAATGAATAGACCTCACTGCCTGCACTTCTGTAATTCCATAGTCTACAGTAGACTACAGTGTGGCCTTCGTGTAACAAATAATTGCAGGGCTGTGAGATAAGTGCTGTAATAAGATATAGTGGTGACACACACAACCCGGGGTGGATAATGAGAGGGAACATATATTATCTTTTCATCTGGGATGAGCATCTACTTACGGCCGTGATCTTCCTTTCATTTTTAGAGTGGGCTGCACCAAGTCAGGGAAGGCTTGGGGGCTTCTGACTCCCTTTCTGAGCTTTATCAGTGAAATTTTATACAAGTTATATTCCTATCTGTGTATATTTCATGTCTCTCTATATTCTAGCCAATGCATACACAATGCAACAGCAAAATTAAAATATAAGGAAACAATAAACAAAGACGCATTCAGGTGTATCAAGGGAATAAATTAAGTGATATGACTTTTAGGGCATGAATCTGTTTTCATTCATAGTATCTTCCTTTTTCTTTGGGGCTGGGGGCACACAGAGAATTATAAAGAAATTACTTTCTCAAGGAGCTGCAGTGTAGCGTGATGATTGAGAGTGTGGGATACAGAACCTACATGGTCTGGGCTCAACCCAGGCAGGGCCACTGACTACTCAGGGACGTCAGGCACAATACTTAACTGAGCAAAGCCTTAGTCTGCTCATCTGAAAAATGGGGATGTAATTGCAATTTTTTTTTTTTCCTTCATGTTATCGTGTGGATGCTTGCAAACAGCTTAATACATGTGATGACCATAATGATGATGAAAAGCCACCCAAGCTACAGGAGTGGGGTCTGGCCAGGGGAAACATTTGGTCCAATGGCTTTCAAAGTTTTTAGCATATTAGCATAATGTGGGGCAGGGCTGGCTTCATGGATGTGAACCTGTATGGGGCCTTGTCCAAAGAGGGGCTCCCCCCTTGATTTAATGCTCTGCTGTTGCCATCTTAACATTCTTAAATTTAAACAAGAGTCCTATATTTTCATTTGAAAATGGGCCCTGCAAATTATGTAGCTGGTCCTGTCTGGGGAGCATTTAAAAATCCCAATGCCTGAGCCCCACCCTGCATCAGTTAAGTCAGAATCTCGGAGGCTGGGACCAGAGATGCTTCTCATTTTTTAAAAGTTCTCTAGATGAGTTTTATATGTAACAAAGTTGAGAAACAGTGACTTGATTTTCCAGTCGATTGCTGGCAGTCTAGGGCAGTTTTTGCCTCTGTGGCCTATGTCACCTTGGTGGGGGAAACTTGTTTTAGGTATAAATTTCTATTGCAAGAGAATTAACATATGTTCCTCAACTTTGAATCGTGTCTATTACTACACTGCACACACTAGAATGCCCACCAATATAGCTGAGTGATGACTGCTCCTGCAGTCAGACCATAGGAAACTTTCTTTAATCTGTAAAATGGGGCTTAAAATAACACCTATCAGTACATCAGACAGTTGTTATGAGAATCAAATAATTCATATTAAATGCTTAATAGAAAGCCTGACACATAACAGACATTCAATAAATGTGAGCTACTATTAACGTAATAATGCCTACAGGTTGTTTTGGCTTTATTAGTAACAGGAAACTTTGATGACCTAAAGGATTCCTATCATGAGAACATCCTTAAGGTACTTGTTTCAAAGTCCATGGTTAGTTATTCTTTAGAGTGTACAAGGCTTTTAGTCCAAGGAAGTACAGTGGCTTGAGGCAAGCCACATCACAGCACATAAAGGCAAGCTGTGAATAATTTACTCATCCTGCCAAGCTGTCAAATTATTGAAGTTTTCCAAAGCACCATCTGACCTGATTTCTCAGACCACCAACCCCCCCACCCCCCTTTATGGAGGACATGGCTAATTGGAAGAGAAAAGATATCCACAACCCTCATGCCCTTTGCACGTCAAAACATGCCATCTGTCACCCCTGTCCTTAGTCACCACCCCAGCCAACAAAATCTCTCCATCATCAATGACTGTACTTATATTTGTTCCTTAATTATTGTTCATTATTTTTTGTATATTCTGATATCCTTCATTTTTGATAGTAAGATGACAGAATGGATGCTGCAATACACTTTTAGAGCCTCAAGCACTGCTAAGATGCAGACGGATAGGTTTTTAAGCCTTAGAGGGGGATGAGGACAAAAAGAAATATAAATGATATTTTAAGGCATAAACGAATCATAAACTTAGAGCTTTAATTTTGCAGTTTGAAATTTTGTTTTCCTATTTTCCTCCATTTATAGGATTACTTGGCATTTTGCTAGTACCGCAGAGGGAAAAAATTTATGAATGCCTTTTGGTAGAGAATTACAAAGAACTGTGTAAATACTAATTTAATTAGAATTCACCATGGAAACCAAAAGCCAGAAATTATTTATCTGCCTGACACCTGGTTGACATGTTTACTTGGCACGGTGGCTCTTAACCCAGCAGCACTTCAGGATCACTTGGTGAGCTTCAATGAAATCATACCTAAACTCTGGTTCCACTTTTGACCAGTTAAATTTGAATCTTTGGGGATGGGGTCTGGGCATCATTTTTTTTTTTTTTGGTCTTTTAAATAGACAATTTTTTAAAAGCAGTTTCAGATTCACAGCAAAACTGAAGAGAAAGTACAGAGAGTTCCCAGCTACCCCCTGCCCGCCCCCCAACAGCCATCCCCACTATTAACATCCCGTACCACAGTGGTACGTACATTTGTTATAACCGATGAACCTATACTGACACATTGTTATCAAAGTCCACAGTTTACATTACAGTTCACTCTTGGTGTTGTACATTCTATGATTTGGACAAATGTTTAATGACATGCATCCAGCGTTGCAGAATCATACATCACTGCCCTAAACGTATTCAGTGCTCTGCTTATTAATCCCTCTCTCCCCACTAACCCCTGGCAATCCCTGATCTGCTTACTGTCTCCATAGTTTTGCCTTTTCCAAATGGCATATAGTTGGAATCATACTGTATGCAGCCTTTTCAGATTGGTTTCTTTTACTTAGTAATATGCACTTAAGTTTCCTCTATGTCTTTTCACGGCTTGATAGCTCTTTTCTTTTTAGTGCTGAATAATATTCCATTGGCTAGATGTACAGTTGTTTATCTATTCACCTATTGAAAGAGGTCTTAATTGCTTCCAAGTTTTGGCAATTGAGAAAAAAGCTGCTATGAACATCTGTGTATGGGTTTTTGTGTGGATGTAAATTTTCAACTCATTTGGGTAAATATTAAGAAGCAAATTGATGGATCGTATGGTAAGAGCATGTTTAGTTTTGAAAGAAACTGTCTGTCTTGCCAAGTGGCTGTACCATTTTGCATTCTCACCAGCAATGAATGAGAGTTCCTGTTCCTCCACATCCTCACCATCATTTGGTGTTGTCAGTGCTCTGGATTTTAGCCATTCTAATAGGTGTGTCGCAGTATCTCATTATTGTTTTAATTTGTATTTCCCCAATGACATACAATGTGAAGCATCTTTTTTATATGTTTATTTGTCATCTGTATATCTTTTTTGGTGAGGTGTCTATCTGCTCAGGTATTTTGCCTATTTTTAGGTTTTTTTTAAAAATCAGGTTCTTATTGCTGAGTTTTAAGAGTTCTTTGTAGGTTTTAATAGTCCTTTATCAGATATGTCTTTTGAAAATATTTTCTCCCAGTCTGTGGTTTGTCTTCTCTTTCTCTTGATGGAGCATCAATTTAAAAAAATCTCCTCTGGTGATTCTAACATGTAACAGGGTTAAGAACATGGAGCCCCAGGTAGAAATGTGAGGGATCCTTATAGAACCCTCAAGGGCTACATGCTTTAAGGGTTGAGAAAGTACAAAAGCAGTTTTTAAAAACACCCTATTTGATTCTGGTTGGACTGTACCAGTAAGCAAACAATGTTGATGCTTGGTTAAAAAAAACACACACACAAACATACCTTCAACCACATAGGAACAAGAACTTTCTCATGCTAAAAGCAAATTCAGTGCTGCTAGTTCCCTGGCCCTGAAGGCATCACAGCAGCAGAACAAAGTCAGTGCAAAACACAGTGTGGCCTCTTTTCTTTCTCACTTTTAGGTTTTCTCCACTTAGCTCAGGCATTTGGAGTTCCCCTTGCATACTTTAGTTAGACCTGAGCCTCCCTGAAAGGCAGCCACACTAGCTGTTCCCAGTGGAGCATGGGGAGTGTTCTTCACTACTGTGTGCAGTGCAGCACACCCCCACTCACTGCTGTGTTCAGGTTCCTGAGGGACCAGATACTGCCCCCAACAAAAATGAATGTCATCCCACTTCTGAAAGAGACTTCTGCCTTGAATCCCTACCTTTAGAGAACTTCCTGCCTAATATAGAAGGAATTGCAAAGGTCTCCTTTACTCTAATGCCTGAAAGCCTACATCAGTGTAGGACCTGCTTGCAATCTCTGGGGCTCCATCTTGACCCCTGTTCAACTCTGAAACAAAAGAGCCCCCTAAACTACAATGGCAGCTCTTCTACGCTGATGCTATATGGGAAGCAACTCTATAAAGGGAGAGAGGGAAGGGGAAAGGACAGAGGTAGAAAGCATTTAATTATTTGATAACCACTTAGAGTGAGGTACCCAATATAAATAATTTGGATTATGCCTGTGTGAAGTCTCTTCTTCACCCAGTAACCAGTGATCCTTAGTTATATGAGTCGGATCATGTCACGCCTCTTCTCAGAAATCTCCAGTGGTCTCCCAACTCACTAAGAAGAAAGTCCAAAGTCCTTATCATGGTCTAAGGCTCTATGGGACCTGCACCCCATTGGTTCTGCAACCCTCTGCTCACTGAGCTTCAACTGCATTGGCCGCCTGGCTATTCTTGGTATGCACCAAGCATCTCAGTTTGCAATTGCTATTCCCTGGGTCTGCAAGGTTCTTCTTCTGGAGGTTGGCATGATCCCTCCCTTCCTTATGGGAGAGACAAGCTGACCCTCCTATTTAAGACATCACCCCATCCACCTCTGCCACGCTCTCTCCCCTTACCCTGCTTTGTATTTCTTCATAGTATTTACATCCACTTGACACATCAGAGAGTTTTTGTTTATTGTCTGTCTTCTCCCACTAGAATGCAACCTCCATCAGAGCAGAGGCTTTGTCTTGTCCACAACTGCATTCCCAGAGCCTAGACTGGTGATTATTAGACCTACATTGGTGTCAAGTAAAGTTTCAGAACATGTGCAGAGGGATCTTTCAAATGACACCCCTTAGCAGAGCTCTTTCTCCAGAATGCTAAGGACAGCTGTCCAACATTTCCACTTGAATGTCTCAGCATGTTAAAAGACTGTAAGCCACAGCAGAGCAAGGACTCTATTGTTTTGCCCACCAATTTCTCCCCAGCACCCAAGACAATGTGGGTCTATGGCCTGTGCTCACTATTTGTTGAATGAATGTTCAGAATTGAACATTTTCCCACCAGCCCAGCCATAAACCTGGGAGACAACCTTGATTTCTCCTCATTCTTCACCTTGTACATCAAATCATATATCAATCCTTGTGGATTGTATCCCATTTACATCTATGAAATATACAGATTTCTCTCTAATCCTATGGCCATTACTCTAGTCTAGACTTCGTACATTTCTGATTTCCTCTAATTCATTCTTTAGTTGATAGGTTTAAAAATATATCTATTAAAGCAGATCTGATCATGCCTTTTTTATTATTTTTTTTGCGGTATGCGGGCCTCTGACTGTTGTGGCCTCTCCCATTGCGGAGCACAGGCTCCGGACGGCGCAGGCTCAGCGGCCATGGCTCATGTGCCCAGCCGCTCCGAAGCATGTGGGATCTTCCCGGACTGGGGCACGAACCCGTGCCCCCTGCATCGGCAGGCAGACTCTCAACCACTGAGCCACCAGGGAAGCCCCATGCCTTTTTTATTATGCTTAAAACTTGTTAATGACTTCACATTGTGCTCCAGCTACAGTCCAAACTCTTCAATATGACTGGCACAGATTGTATGATTAGATCCCTGCTTTTCTCTTTCATATCAAATTCTATACAGCAGACACACTGGCCCAAGGCTCTGTCTTAGCTCTGGACCTTTGCACAGGGTGTTCCTGCTGCCTGAAGAGCCTTGTTCTCTTCTCTCCATCCATACAGCTAACTCCTACTACTGTCTTCACCCCCCTTTGAGATTGGATCATGTGACTTTGCTGAAGCACCTCCTCAAAACTCATACATTCATTTGGACCCTTGTGAAGGTAAGGGCAGTGTCTAACATGTTCTCCATTGTGTCACCAGTACTAATCCATCCCTGATACATAGCAGAGATTTTGCAAATTTTTTTAAAAAACAGATCTTTATTGGAATATAATTGCTTCACAACACTGTGTTAGTTTCTGTTGTACAACAAAGTGAATCAGCCATATGCATACATATATCCCCATATCCCCTCCCTCTTGAGCCTCCCTCCCACCCTCCCTATCCCACCCCTCTAGGTGGTCACAAAGCACCAAGCTGATCTCTCTGTGCTATGCTGCTGTATGTTTCTTGATCAACTGAATCCTGTGTAGGCATAGTGATTAGTGTGTGTGGTGGTGAGGAGAGCATGCTGTGTTGTTTAAGTTTAAACATCTAGTATTTAGAGCAAGCCCTGTATTTCCACAATTGTTAGTTTCTTTATATGGACTGGGTAGGGTTCACATATGTATCCCTGTGGCCTAATACTGTGCCTGGCATGTTGTAAATGCTCAGAAAATGTTTGCAAAATGAAGGTTGCATATATTATTGCAGCAGAATTTTTTAAAAAACACACACTGCACCTCAACTGTGGTAAAAAGGCAAAATAGTGGAAAGAATGAGAGCTTAGACAAAGAAAAAAATTCAGATAATTTTGGTTGCTTTAATGTGGACTACTCCTGATTGTAGTAGAAATGGTCTTAATGCCTTAACCACCAAATAATTTCCAGTTTTACCACATTTTCTAAGATATTTGAACTGTTTAAGGGACATGCAGTATGAGTGTGAATGTGATGTTCACAGGATAACAATACACACACACACAAATCTTGACTCTTAGTTAGGTAATATGGTGTAGTGGTTGAGAACCTGAATTTAAGGGGTCAGACAGACTTGGAATGACATAGTGATGTGTCATTCCCTACATGTGGGAACTCAGGTAAATTACTTAATCTCCCAAGTCTCAGTGTATTAGATTGTAAAACGGGAATAATAATACCTAAATTTAAAAATGATGTATTGACAAAAGGGAGGAGATATGGGGATATATGTGTATGTATAGCTGATTCACTTTGTTATAAAGCAGAAACTAACACACCACTGTAAAGCAGTTATACTCCAATAAAGATGTTAAAAAAATAAAAATAAAAATAAATAAATAAAATGATGTATTGAGATAAATACTGTATATAGCACTTGATATACCAAGCATAAAGTATTTTAGAAACTGTGCCTGATTATTACTAATTATTAAAAGATAATCCAATTACCCTTCATGTAATTGAATTCCTATTGAGCAGTAGTTCATCCTTTGCTTCAACAAAGCCCTGAAGCTCTCTAGCCATCCTTTCATCAACACTAACTCGCCATAATACCACCCACAACAGGTCTAATATTTTAAGGTTGCAAATGGAATATTGTAGGCCCATTCTTCACTAGTCAACAGAATTTCTGATACAAAAATATCAAAGATTATGCATTCTGGAAGGAGAACTAGGGAACCTCTAGGTGATATCTCTAATGGAAATAGTCTTTAAATTTTCAATATAGGGGACAATATGGTGGGAGTTTCAGCTATTTTAATGTAAGCCATGGATTAAGACTTGTTTGGGGGCAGGAGGTTCAGGTAGATATTTTATGAACATTCCCTCAGAAGATGAACAGTTAAGAGTGACGCATTGTGCATGAATGACAGGATGCAACACACCATCCTGAACTTTCAGCCTCTTGGGAAAACTGGGGGAAAAACACGAAAATTTCCCATATAAAAAGGTGCGTTCAATTTTCTGAATCTTAACAGGACAGAGCAAAGAAGCTGACTTGCCAGAAGGCTTTCTCCAAGTTTAGAGTAATGAGTCATTTAGAAAAAAACATCTGTTGCATCTAGCAATGGACTATTGGGAGCAAAAACATTCACTGGAAAACAGAATTTGAACATATGTGACAAGCAGTTTCACAAATAGTTTCCAAGACTAAAAAAAGAGAATTAGATTCAGCTCTCATGGCTCACAAACCAATATTCTGTTGCATCATGCCAATTTTACTGTTTTTGTTCTATCATGAGCGCTGATCTTTAAAATTCTCCCTAGACAAACAATCAGAGTGCAATTCTGAATGTCATTCTCATTTGATTACCTGTCATCCAAAACTCTGTTCTCTAAACTTGGCGTGCACATGTATTTGTTCTTCTAAACTATAGTTACATTGAAAATTAGAAGACCAACCTGTCCAAGATTGATTCTCAGTGGCATTGTTATGTGACGAAAAGATAGCAGGCTTTGCAGTAAGGTCTAATTTGAATCCTGGCTTGGCCGTTGATGAGCTGTGGGAATTTGGAGTTACTTACCTTCAACTGAATGGAGTTGCCTCATATGTAACATAGGGAACATAATACCTATCTCACAGATTTGTTGTAAAGGATACGTGAGTATCCACTGTGCTCATTACAGAGTCTTTCTAAACGTTTTCCCTGTAGCTTCCCCAACTCCAGGGCAACTCTCATACAGTCTCCTTATAAACATCCTGGAATGCAGTACAGGGACAAAAAGTGTTTTTGATGGAAAGGCATTTTGCATTGGTCCTTGGATCCCATGGGTAGCCACAGTCAAATTCTGTTTTCCGATGAAAGGTGTTTCAGAAGGGATCTCATGCACTCGATCATCAGCTTAGAAAAAACCTAAAGTTTATTAACTGTTTCATAGTTCATAGAAAACCGAATGAAACACTAATATGCCAGTTGTTTACTGACTGACTTCTACGATCTTGGCCCATTTTACACATCATTTCAAACTTAAAACAACTAGACTTAGTTTGTATTTTGATCACCCTAATTAACAGAGGGAAGCCCTGAGATGCAGAGTTGTGTTCACTGAAAGTTAAGTGGCAAATTCAGTGTCTGATTCTAAAACTGGGCACTTTCACGTCATCACTCTGCTTCCCCAAAAAATATCATCTTAAGTGGTTCAAGATACAGGATTACTTAACACACTCTACTCAGTATATTCACATTGTAATTTTAGGAATTTTATTTCCTTTGCTCCCTTCTATGTTCTTTTCCAACAACTATAAATTGTTTTTTATTACTTTAAAAATTTGATTCCAATCTGATGTCTAAATAAGCCAAACTTAGAAATATATCGAAGAACTCCAGATGTCTAGTCAGAAAATGATGCTAAAACAAATATGGCCTCCTTCCCGTTTCACCTATTAACTAGTCCTGGCCATTCCACAGTCGTTTGTAAAACATGGACATGCATCTCTGAACCTAGACCAATATTTCTTCCATATCTTCTCCATGGTTGGAGCATGTCTGGTCTAGGCCAAGAGTCAAAACTCCTTCTAATTTTATATGTGTACTCTCTAAATGAAAGAAATGCTATCCAATAAATTGTTTGGCAGTTCTTTTTCTCCTTTTCTTTCTGAGGAAGCAGATTACTACCTAATTTTCTTCTATTTGGAAACATTTCACTAGCCATTGAACTAGAGCCTTTGACGTTTACTCATAACATACCACATGAAGAGTTGGAAAACATTCTGGTTTGATCACTAGAAAAAGCCCAAAGGTGGAAACAGTTGCAGAAAGGAAAAGAATGAAGGGTCAACATATATACAAACTAAATGCACTGAAGTGAAATGAAATGAATTCCAATGAAGAATGGATTCCCATGGATATATATGTTCTGGTTCTGAATTACGTTTTTTAGAGCAAAGGAAACTAACAACCCCCCCCTTTTTTTTTTTTTTTTTTTTTTTTTTGGTACGCGGGCCTCTCACCGTTGTGGCCTCTCCCATTGCAGAGCA
>NC_041228.1:26072773-26080688 GCF_002837175.3 Physeter macrocephalus | reverse complement strand
GCACGAACCCGTGTCCCCTGCATCGGCAGGCGGATTCTCAACCACTGCGCCACCAGGGAAGCCCACAACCCCTTTTAATGATAAATAATTAAGGAAACTTTTATATAAAAACTTTAAGAAATTAAGACTTTAGTTAAAGGAATTTTCTCTTGCCCTTTTCCATGAGAATTTCTGCCTAAAGTGATTTACTTGGCTTACTGTTTCCAAGGCTTCTGATTCTTTATTTGCGTTTGGTTAGAAATCCCCTAAAATTATACACTAAAGAATAAATATGCTATAAAAGTATATACCTAAAAGTGAATATTAAAGAATATTCTAAAGGATAGGTACTATTCTAAAGGATAGGTACTACTCTAAAGGATAGGTACTACTCTAAAGGATAGGTACTACTCTAAAGGATAGGAGAAGGATGATGCTTTAATTCGTAGCATCAACTTATCCTAAAAATGATGGAGGTCATATATGTTACTAGGGTAAAATCCTCAAACACCATATGACACATATACAGTAATGCCCCATATTTCAAAAACAGTGCTCAATCTCCTATCTTCTGCTACTGTATCAGATACCATGTATATGTTATAACCCATGCCTCAAGTTTTGGATTAGGAAATACTACCAAAGCACACACGGACAAAACAACTAAAACAAACAAAAAACCCACAACAGAATCCAGCCATTTCTTGTTTACAAGGGACTCAGCCAAAGGAAAAAAATCAGGACCAAGAAAGTCTAGAAATAACAAGATACAAAAAATGTACTAGGAAAATATTAACAAAGTAAAAGAGAATGTGGCAATATTAGTAGAGAAAAAATTATATTTCTATGAATTACTATAATGGATCTTTCTGGGATGAGAGTGTTAGATGAGACAAAGAGATATTGCATATTTTAGAGGTAAAAGATTTTATATTAAACAAGTAAATATGACCTATATACATCTAAATGCATAGCTATAAAATATGTAAGGTAAAATATTAGAAATACAAGAAATGGATATACCTACAATTGTTGCAGAAAAATTTAACAAATTTTTCTTAGAAATTAACTGATAAAGAATAAAAAAGTATATAGCAGATATAAATAATTACCAAACTATATCTAATAAACATGCAGAGAACTTTGTATCCATGAACTGAAAATATACAGTTATTTTTTGTATATATGGATATGGAAAGTCTCACTAAGAAAAGAGACTATATACTAGACCACTAACTAAATAGAAAAATTATTTTTAAAATGGGTGTAATAAGGAGTATTTGATCATAATGCAACCAAATTAAATAAAGAAATTTATAGTAAAACTCTAATTGCTTAGAAATTTAATCTTTTCTAAATAAATTTTGGGTTGAAAAGGAAATCAAAAAATTAAAATTTATATTGTAAGAGAAGACAAATGAGAACATAATTTGAACATAAGTTTCATATCATATCTATATAGCACATAGGCACATACATATATATACATACACAGACTGTTAGACCACCAACACAGAAGATGCATCTCTGTATTTAAAGAAGATAAGATTGGAAAAGCCAAAAAATAACAAAAATGTTAGTTGTCTAGATTCAAAGTCAACATACAAAATTGGTATCATTTTCTATACATCCAGAATAGGCAATTGAAGAAGTCAATAGAAAAGAATCCCATTTACAGTAACAACAAAAATCTGAAAGTTCTTAGAAAAAAATTAATGTGTTCAAATCCTATCTGAAGAAAACTACACTACTTTAGGGAAAGGCAGAAAGGGAGACCTGTATGAATGAAAAAGCACACCATGTTTCAGCATGGGGAGATTCAGCATTGGAAAAGTGTACTAATTCATGATTTGATTCATTTTCAATTAAAATCACAGTAGAAAATTTCATGGAATTTGATATCTGGATCCTAAATTTTTCTGTAGGAGAACATGCGCAGAAAATTTGGTAAAATAAAAAACAAGAGGGAAATAGTTCTACCAAATTTCAAATTAAGCCATAAAGCTACTAAGTAAGGTAATTAAGATAAAGTGGTGTTAGGGCAAGAAAGAGGTTAATTCAGATGGGGAAATCCAGAACCCACCCAGTATATAAAGGAATGTTTTAAATATTAGAGTGTCAATCCAAATGAATTCTCCCCCAAACTGCTGTGGGAGAGATGTTGTCTGATTTTCTGAAGGTAACACTAGAGAAAAACACAGAGAAATATTTTTACTGTCTTGATGTGGGCAAGACCTTCCCAAGCAAAGCAGAAAACACAGAAATTATAATGGAAAAGACTAACAAGTTTTCCAACAAAAGAATTAAAATCTTTTGTACGATAAGATACCGCAAAAAACAAACGACCAAAAGGGAGAAAATATTTGCTACAAATATAGCAAAGAATAAATATTCAAAATACACAGAGAACTCCTATAAAGCAATAAGAAAACTCAAAAAATTAAAAAAAGGACAAAGACCATGAAAAAGCAACTTACAGAAAAAAATAATAGAAATAGAGACAGAGAGAAAGAGAATGTTCAGCTTTATTAGTAATAAGAAAATTGGAATTTAAACTAGTGTGATTTTTTTGGAATTCCCTGGCAGTCCAGTGGTTAGGACTCTGAGCTTCCAACATCAGGGGTGCAAGTTTGATCCCTAGTCTGGGAACTAAGATCCTGCAAGCCACGTGGTGTGGCCAAAAAATTAAAAAAAAAAAAAGTGTGATGTTTTTGGACCATCAGCTTAGGAAAATCTTAAAAGATTGATGCGTTTAATGTGGGTGAAAGTGTAGAGGAATGATTACTCTCCTGTACTGTTGATTGGAGTGTAACTAGGTAAAGTCTTCTTGGAGGTCAATTTAGGAATATATTTCAAATGTATAATACGTATGTTCTTTGACTCAGTAATTACCTTTAAAGGCATATATCCTATAATACTTCTGGAAGCTGTGTGTAAAAACATTTTTATGATGGTGCTGTTTGAAGCACTGTTTGTGACAGTAAAATGTTAGGAACAACCCAGCTGTCATTGATAGATGGACGTAATTAAATCATGGCACAGTCATACAAAGGAATCGCATGCAGCTCATCAGTGTTCTCTAACTTGAATCACAGATTTTCTCTAAAGGGATTTTTAAAAATTAATTGCCAAAGTAACATGAGGAATATTTATAAGTACAAGACTTTAAAGATATAAAATTATCTTAAATGAAAAAAATAAGGTTACAGAATTATATGTTTAATACAACTTTTTAAGAAAACAAACTCAAGCTATGTATTTGTTCTCTTTCTCTCTCTGAATGCATAGAAAAGAATAAAAATACACGTCAAGTTGTTAATATTGGTTACTTTTAAGATCTGAATTGAGATGAAGAAACATTAAGCAGTATTTTATTTTTACTCTACATGATTCTGCTGTTTTGTTTATGTTTCAATCAGATTGTGTTCCTTATTTTTAAAAAGTAAACTCTTAGAAAATGAAAAAAAATCTATTATTCTAGATTTATTTTAATCTTAAAATATTTACCCTGGGATGGGAGTTATGAGATTTAAGAAGCAGACCAAGTCATACTTAATCCAAATATATCAATGTAAAATGAATTTTCATTAGTGATCTCTGAAACCAAGTACTCAAATCATTATATTCATGAGAAAAGTCAAACATCCCTTCTTAGCTTTTTGAAGTGTTATTTATCACTCTAGCTGGCTCTAAAGTATTCAGGTACTTATCTGCCTTATTTCGTGTCCTACTGTGGACAGGAAAAGTTCAGCATTCATTCTGTCACATAAGAAAAGTGCCCCCTTTGAGGGGACCATCAAGATGGCGGAAGAGTAAGATGAGGAGATCACCTTCCTCCCCACAAATATATCAAAAATACATCTACATGTGGAACAACTCCTACAGAACACCTACTGAATGCTGGCAGAAGACCTCAGACTTTCCAAAAGGCAAGAAAATCCCCATGTACCTGGGTAGGCCAAAAGAATAAAGAGAAAAAACAGAGACAAAAGGATAAGGACAGGACTTGCACCTCTGGGTGGGAGCTATGAAGGAGGAAAAGTTTCCACACACTAGGAAGCCCCTTCACTGGTGGAGATGGGGGGGAAGCTTTGGAGCCACGGAAGAGAGTGCAGCAACAGGGGTGCAGAGGGCAGAGTGGAGAGATTCCCGCACAGAGGATCGGTGCCGACCAGCACTCACCAGCCCGAGAGGCTTTCTGCTCACCCGCCGGGATGGCCAGGGAGAGGACTGGGGTTGGCTACGTGAACACAGCCTGAAGGGGGCTAGTGCACCACAGCTAGCTGGGAGGTAGTCCAGGAAAAAGTCTCGATCTGCTAAAGAGGCAAGAGATCATTGTTTCGGGGTGTGCGAGGAGAGGGTATTCCTTCCCTGTCTGCCCACAGAAGGTAGAGCACCACCTAAGTAGCTCCAGAGATGGGCACGAGCTGCGGCTATCAGCTCAGACAACAGAGATGGGCATGAAATGCTAACACTGCTGCTGCAGCCACCAAGAATCCTGTGTGCAAGCACAGGTCACTATCCACACGTGTCCCCTCCCCCACTCCCCACCGGGACCCTGTGCAGCCTGCCACTGCCAGAGTCCCATTATGCAGAAACAACTTCCTGGGAGAACACACGGCATGCCTCAGGCTGTTGCAATGTTATGCTGGCCTCTGCCACCGAAGGCTCACCCTGCATTCCAATTATAACTACCACATCCTCCCTCCTTGCTCCCCCTGCCCCATCCCAGCATGAGTGAGCCACAGCACCCTAATCAGCAGCTGCTTTAACCCTGTCCTGTCTAGGTGGGAGCAGACGCCTGAGGGCAACCTACGTGCAGAGGCGGGGCAAAAACCAAAGCTGAACCCCAGGAGCTGTGTGAACAAAGAAGAGAAAGGGAAATTTCTCCGTGCAGTCTCAGGAGTAGTGGATTAAATATCCACAATCAACATGAAGTACCCTGCATCTGTGGAATACCTGAATAGACAACAAATCAACCCAACATTGAGGCAGTGGACTTTGGGAGCAACTGTAGACTTAGGGTTTGCTGCCTGTGACTGACTTGTTTCTGATTTTTAAGTTTATCATACTACAGTTTTTAGTGCTTGTTATCATTGGTGGATTTGTTTATTGGTTTGGTTGCTCTCTTTTCTTTACTATTACTCTTTTTATTTTTGATGATTTAAAAAAATTTTTAGTTTTAATTATTTTATATTTTATTTATTATTTTTTTCTTGCTTTTTTTCACCCTTTTCTTCTGAGCTGTGTGGCTGACAGGGTCTTGGTGCTCTGGCCGGGTGTCAGGCCTGAGCCTCTGAAGTCGAAGAGCCGAGTTCAGGACACTGGACCACCAGAGACCTCCCAGGCCCATGTAATATCAATCGGTGAGAGCTCTCCTAGATATCTCTGTCTCAACACTAAGACCCAGGTCCACACAAAGGCCAGCAAACTCCAGTGCTGGATGCCCCATGCCAAACAACTAGCAAGACAGGAACACAACCCCACCCATTAGCAGAGAGGCTGCCTAAAATTATACTAAGTTCACAGACACCCCAAAACACACTGCCAGATGCAGCCTTGCCCACCAGAAAGACAAGATACAGCCCCACCCACCAGAAAACAGGCACCAGTCCCCTCTACCAGGAAGCGTACACAAGTCACTAAACCAACTTTACCTACTGGGGGCAGACACCAAAAACAATGGGAACTATGAACCAGCAGCCTGCAAAAAGGAGACCCCAAACACAGTAAGTTAAGCAAAATGAGAAGACAGAGAAGTATGCAGCAGATGAAGGAGCAAGGTAAAAACCCACCAGACCAAACAAATGAGGAGGAAATAGACAGTCTACCTTTAAAAGAATTCAGAGTAATGACAGTAAAGATGATATAAAATCTTGGAAATAGAATGGAGAAAATACAAGAAACGTTTAATAAGGACCTAGAAGAACTAAAGAGCAAACAATGATGAACAACACAATAAATGAAATTAAAAACTGTCTAGAAGGAATCAATAGCAGAATAACTGAGGAAGAAGAACGGATAAGTGACCTGGAAGATAAAATTGTGGAAATAACTGCCACAGAGCAGAAAAAAGATAAAAGAATGAAAAGAATTGAGGACAGTCTCAGAGATTTCTGGGACAACATTAAACGCACCAACATTCGAATTATAGGGGTCCCAGAGAGGAAGAGAAAAAGAAAGGGTCTGAGAAACTATTTGAAGAGATTATAGTTGAAAACTTCCCTAATATGGGAAAGGAAACAGTCAATCAAGTCCAGGAAGTGCAGACAAGTCCAGGAAGTGCAGAGAGCCGCATACAGGATAAATCCAAGGAGAAACATGCCAAGACACATATTAATCGAGCTATCAAAAATTAAATACAAAGAAAAACTATTAAAAGCAGCAAGGAAAATGCAACAAATAACATACAAGGGAATCCCCATAAGGTTAACAGCTGATCTTTCAGCAGGAACTCTGCAAGCCAGAAGGGAGTGGCAGGACATATTTAAACTGATGAAAGGAAAAAAACCTACAACCAAGACTGCTCTACCCAGCAAAGATTTCATTCATATTCAATAGAGAAATTAAATATTTACAGACAAGCAAAAGTTAAGAAAATTCAGCACCACCAAACCAGCTTTACAGCAAATGCTAAAGGAACTTCTCTAGGTGGGAAACAAGGGAAGGAAAACACCTACAATAACAAACCCAAAACAATTAAGAAAATGGTAATAGGAACATACATATCGATAACTACCTTAAATGTAAATGGATTAAATGCTCCAACCAAAAGATATAGACCTGCTGAATGGATACA
Source organism: Physeter macrocephalus (assembly GCF_002837175.3). Classification (NCBI taxonomy): domain Eukaryota; kingdom Metazoa; phylum Chordata; class Mammalia; order Artiodactyla; family Physeteridae; genus Physeter; species Physeter macrocephalus. Next base: position 26,073,910 of record NC_041228.1, on the reverse strand, counting down.
AAATCAAGACTCATATATATGCTGTCTACAAGAGACCCGCTTCAGACCTAGGAACACACACAGACTAAAAGTGAAGGGATGGAAAACGTTATTCCATGCAAATGGAAATCAAAAGAAAGCTGGAGTAGCAATTCTTATAACAGACAAAATTGACTTTAAAATAAAGACCATTACAATAGACAAAGAAGGACACTACATAAGGATCAAGGGATCAATCCAAGAAGAAGATATAACAATTGTAAATATTTATGCACCCAACATAGGAGCACCTCAATACATAAGGCAAATACTAACAGCCATAAAAGGGGAAATCGACAGTAACACAATAATAGTAGAGGACTTTAACACCCCACTTTCACCAATGGACAGATCATCCAAAATGAAAATAAATAAGGAAACACAAGCTTTAAATGACATATGAGACAAGATGGACTTAACTGATATTTATAGGACATTCCATCCAAAAGCAGCAGAATACACTTTCTTCTCAAGTGCTCATGGAACATTCTCCAGGATAGATCATACCTTGGGTCACAAATCAAGCCCTGGTAAATTTAAGACAATTGAAATCATATCAAGTATCTTTTCCGACCACAATGCTATAAGACTAGGTATCAATTACAGGAAAAAAGTCTGTAAAAAATACAAACACATGGAGGCCAAACAATACACTACTAAATAAACAAGAGATCATGGAAGAAATCAAAGAGGAAATCAAAAAATACCTATAAACAAATGACAATGAAAACATGACAACCCAAACAAAACCCATGGGATGCAGCAAAAGCAATTCTAAGAGGGAAGTTTATAGCAATACAATCCTACCTCAAGAAACAAGAAACATCTCAAATAAACAACCTAACCTTACACCTAAAGTAATTGGAGAAAGAAGAACACAAAACCCCCAAAGTTAGCAGAAGGAAAGAAATCATAAAGATCAGATCAGAAATAAATGAAAAAGGAATGAAAGAAACGATACCAAGATCAATAAAACTAAAAGCTGGTTCTTTGAGAAGATAAACAAAATTGATAAACCATTAGCCCGACTCATCAAGAGAAAAAGGGAGAAGACTCAAATCAATAGAATTAGAAATGAAAAAGGAGAAGTAACAAGTGACACTGCAGAAATACAAAGGA
>NC_041228.1:26071386-26072619 GCF_002837175.3 Physeter macrocephalus | reverse complement strand
GAGACTGAACCAGGAAGAAATAGAAAATATGAACAGATCAATCACAAGCACTGAAATTGAAACTGTGATTAAAAATCTTCCAACAAACAAAAGCCCAGGACCAAGACGGCTTCACAGGTGAATTCTATCAAACATTTAGAGAAGAGCTAACACCTATCCTTCTCAAAGTCTTCCAAAACATAGCAGAGGGAGGAACACTCCCAAACAAATTCTACAAGGCAACCACCACCCTGATACCGAAACCAGATAAAGATGACATTAAAAAAAGAAAACTAAGGACCAATATCACTGATGAACATAGAAGCAAAAATCCTCAACAAAATACTAGCAAATAGAATCCAACAGCACCTTAAAAGGATCAGAGGCTTCCCTGGTGGCGCAGTGGTTGCGCGTCTGCCTGCCGATGCAGGGGACACGGGTTCGTGCCCCGGTCCGGGAATGTCCCACATGCCGCGGAGCGGCTGGGCCCGTGAGCCGTGGCCGCTGAGCCTGCGCTCCGCAATGGGAGAGGCCACAACGGAGGGAGGCCCGTGTACAACTAAAAAAAAAAAAAAAAAAAAAAAAAAAAGGATCATACAGCATGATCAAGTAGGGTTTATGCCAGGAATGCAAGGATTCTTCAGTATATGCAAAGCAATCAATGTGATACACACTATTACCAAACTGAAAGATAAAAACCTTATAATAATCTCAAAAGATGCAGAAAAAGCTTTTGACAAAATTCAACACCCATTTATGATAAAAACTCTCCAGAAAGTAGGCATAGACAGAACTTACCTCAACATCATAAAGACCATATATGACAAACCCACAGCCAACATCATTCTCAATGGTGAAAACCTGAAACCACTTCCTCTAAAATCAGGAACAAGATAAGGATGCCCACTCTCGCCATTATTATTCAAAACAGTTTTGGAAGTTTTAGCCACAGCAGTCAGAGAAGGAAAAGAAATAAACGGAATCCAAACCTGAAAAGAAGAAATAAAGCTGTCACTGCAGATGACATGATAGTAAACACAGAGAATCCTAAAGATGCTACCAGAAAACTACTAGAGCTAATCAGTGAATTTGGTAAAGTAGGAGTATACAAAATTACTGCACAGAAATCTCTTGCATTCCTATACACTAATGATGAAAAATATGAAAGAGAAATTAAGGAAATACTCCCATTTACCATTGCAACAAAAAGAATAACATACCTAGGAATAAACCTACCTAAGGAGAAAAAGACCT
>NC_041228.1:26070008-26070792 GCF_002837175.3 Physeter macrocephalus | reverse complement strand
TATAAAACTCTTAGTGGAAAACATAGGCAGAACACTCTATGACATACATCACAGCAAGATCTTTTTTGACCCACCTCCTAGAGAAATGGAAATAAAAACAAAAATAAACAAATGGGACCTAATGAAACTTAAAAGCTTTTGCACAGCAGAGGAAAACATAAACAAGACGAAAAGACAACCCTCAGAATGGGAGAAAATAGTTGCAAATGAAGCAACTGACAAAGGATTAATCTCCAAAATTTATAAACAACTCATGCAGCTTAATAACAAAAAAACAACCTAATAAAAAAATGGGCATTAGATCTAAACAGATATTTCTCCAAAGAAGATATACAGATTGCCAACAAACACATGAAAGGATGCTCAACATCACTAAGCATTAGAGAAATGCAAATCAAAACCAAAATGAGGTATCACCTCACACAGGTCAGAATGGATATCATAGGGGCTTCCCTCGTGGTGCAGTAGTTGGGAGTCCACCTGCCGATGCAGGGGACGTGGGTTCGTGCCCTGGTCCGGGAAGATCCCACATGCCGCGGAGCGGCTGGGCCCGTGAGCCATGGCCGCTGAGCCTGCGTGTCCGGAGCCTGTGCTCCGTGATGGGAGAGGCCACAACAGTGAGAGGCCCAGGTACTGCAAAAACAAACAAACAAAAAACAGAATGGATATCATAAAAAATCTACAAAGAATAAATGCTGGAGGGCTTCCCTGGTGGCGCAGTGGTTGAAAGTCCGCCTGCTGATGCAGGGGACACGGGTTCGTGACCCGGTCCGGGAAGATCCCA
>NC_041228.1:26063316-26069605 GCF_002837175.3 Physeter macrocephalus | reverse complement strand
GAAGCAACCTAAATGTCCATCAACAGGTGAATGGATAAAGAAGATGTGGCACATATATACAATGGAATATGACTCAGCCATAAAAAGAAATGAAATTGAGTTATTTGTAATGAGGTGGATGGAACTGGAGTCTGTCACACAGAGTGACGTAAGTTGAAAAGAGAAAAACAAATACCATATGCTAACATATATATTGAATCTAAAAAAGAAAAAAAAGGTTCTGAAGAACCTAGGGGCAGGACAGGAATAATGACGCAGACATAGAGAATGGACTTGAGGACATGGGGAGGCAGAAGGGTAAGCTGGGATGAAGTGAGAGAGTGGCATGGACATATATACACTACCAAATGTAAAATAGATAGCTAGTGGGAATCAGCTGCATCACACGGGGAGATCAGCTCGGTGCTTTGTGACCTAGAGGGGTGGGATAGGGAGGGTGGGAGGGAGGTGCAAGAGGGAGGGGATATGGGGATATATGTATACATATATGTGATTCACTTTGTTATACAGCAGAAACTAACACAACATTGTAAAGCAATTACACTCCTATAAAGGTGTTAAAAAAAAAAAAAGTGCTCCCTGAGAGAGTTTAATAATATGAGCCAAAGTATCTCAAAACCCACTACAGTTAAAATCCCAGGAACAAATCAAAAGAGAAGATAAGAAGGGTTATATACTCCATGCAAGCCTACCTTTTGTTCTAATATAAAAATCCCACTCTTGAATATATATCCGAAAAAAATGAAAACAGTAATTTGAAAAACTACATGCACCCCAGTGTTCACAGCAGCATTATTTACGTTTGCCAAAACAAGGAAGCAACTTAAGTTTCCATCAACAGATGAATGGATAAAGAAGATGTGAGATATATACACATATTCATACAACGGAATACTAGTCAGTCATAGAAAAGAATGAAAATTTGCCATTTGCAACAACATGGATGGAGATGGAGGGTATTCTGCTAAGAAAAATCCGTCAGACAGAGAAAGAGAAATACTGTATGATATCACTTACATGTAGACTCTAAAGATAAAACAAACTAGTGAATATAACAAAACAAACAGATTCACAGATATAGAGAACAAAATAGTGGTTACCAGTGGGAAGCGAGGAAGAGGGAGGGGCAAGATAGGGGTAGGGGACTGAGAGGTACAAACTACCATGTATAAAATAAATAAGTTACAAGAATATATTGTACAGCACAGGGAATACAGCCAATATTTTATAATAACTATAAATGGAATATAACCTTTAAAAATTGTGAATCACCATGTTGGACACCCAAACTTATAATGTACATCAATTATACCTCCATAAACCCACCCCACACACAAAATATATATATAAGTTCCTAACTTGGAGGGCAAGAATTAATATGTTCATTTTATGGCTGAAAATGAAATTAGAGCACTTCAGTGAATGAATAATCTGTGTTGCTTATCTTGCTAAGTAGCATATTAATTTATGGTTTCTTATTGGTGCCCAAACACCAGGAATCATGGGAAGCAGTGTAATGTATTAAAGAAGGATGCTTTGAAGTATCTGAAAAACATTCAGGTCAAATTAAGTGAGTAACAGTTCACATGGTAAGAATTAGGTTGCATCAAGAAGTTAGTCAATTTTTCAGGCAGACAGGGTTAATATTGCTAGTGATGGGGTGGGCAGCTATCAACATGCTATGATGGGTGGGGGACAAAAGACCTGCCTGCCCAAAGAGGCTTCTTCCAGCCTTTCTAAAAATCCTCTTGGAGTCACTTGTATTGTCACTGTCTCCAAGTGGATCTGGCAAATGAATTAATGCCTCACTGGACAGCATGATACCTTAACCTCCTTTATAAAAATGACAATTTATTTTGACATGAGTGTCTGTCTGGTGGATCTAGGGCAAGGGCTCTCTGTGCTCCCAAGGTGATCAGGGATCATCTTGTGAACCAGTTAAGGTAGAGTAACACTTGTAATCTACCGATGATTGATGGTTAAGTGGCAGAATAAGGGTTCAGTGTCTTAGAATCTGAGTCCTGTCCTTTATTGATTCCTACACCACTTATCCATTCTTTCCTGAAATCTGAGCAATTTTTCTGTCCATTAACAGTCTTTGACATTTTCATGCTTGTTCATATTTTGAGCTTTGCCCATAAAATTCCCTTTTCCTGTAAAATGTATTTTTCAGTTTTTTTCTCTATCTCAAGATTTTACCTATTTTAAGGACCTTTCTTAAATGCTTCCTCCTTTGTAATGGCTGTCCTGATATCTTCAGGAAGAATTTACCATTTATTATATGTGATTCCAAATACTTTGCAGATCTCTAGGTTAAAAAGCTTATTTCAGTGTAGCTGTGCATGTGTCAATTCACAATTGAGGATGGGAGTGGCCCTGACCTTACACAGTGCACATTGTAGGTGCTCAATAAAAAATTATTACTTAAAAAATGAGCTTTCATTATATAATTCACTGACTTCAATTGGCATGGGTCGATGACTCAGAGAATGTGTAATCTGAGATAACTCTCAGGAACTAACACTTACAGACAGCTGATATCTGAAGGATTTATAAATGCAAATCATTGCCTTAGATCACAAAGTCTGATTTTAAAAAACTGGCCTTTGGAGTTCAACAGGCCATGCTCTAATCAGATCACATTCATTCTTCCATTCGGTGAAATGGATTTTAGCTTGAACAATCATTTATTCAATTCTCTGCAGAGTACAGCTTAGACTTAGATATATGCAGGTTATTCTGTCATTCAGGTTTAATTCTGTTTTTGATGCTGGAGGCTGCTGACATAGGGGAGTCCCGGATGGAAACCTAGGCTGTGCACCCACAGGGGGTTCAGGACCAGGTGCATCCAGCCTTGGCTGAATGGCTGACAGTGGGGAGTCACCAGCAACTGATTTTCTGGAGGTTATCTGAAAGCCTCATTGTGAGGAGCTCACCCACAAAGAAGGAAAAGTTAAGGAATGAAATCTTGGTGTGAACACAATGTGGCATTTCGAATTTAGGAGTGTTGACTTCTGGCTCAACCCTCTTAGCATCAATTAAGTTATCTGTGAACTCAGACCAGAACCATTTTTCTTTTTCATGCTACTTGCATACTGATGACAGAAATAACTGTAGACCTTTAGAAAGTTGCTCTTCCAAGTTGCTCAAAATAAAGAGAAACCCCTGCAATTTCTGAAATGTGTAAGCTACTCCCAGGTGGTTCTTGGTCCATAGTTTCTCTTTCCTACACCCTCTTCCTCAGGAAAACAATCTCCCCACATGACTACTAAACCCAGGACTGCTGGCTGACTGCCCTTCATCACACCTTCTTCCTTCCTGCCAAAATCCTGATTTTGCTCAGCTATCTAATCCTGCACCACACAGCGTACATGAGTAAGGGGAAACTGACACCATCTCCAGTACCAAGTGTGGATAATAATTAGCCTAAAGGAATCATCACATGGAATTCTCTTGGCAACTATTACTGATGCAGGAGTGGGCTTCTGACTTTAGTTGGCTCAATTAGATTAAAGTGAAAGATATATTCCTTCCTTGGGGGCAGTGATTTCTCTTTCTCTCTCTCTCTCCCCCCACTTCCCCCTCCTTCTTTCCCTCCCTCCCTCCCTCTCCCCCTCCTTCTAGATGTGAACAAGAGACCACATGGCTATAGTTGCTGCTGGCAGCAATCTTAGGACCAAAACAAGACGGACCATTAGGATAAAGCAAACACTCTATAGACAGCACAGCAGAAAGACAGAAAAATCTGGGTCTCTGATATTGTAGCTTGAGCCCATGAATCAAATCACCCTGCAGTTTACTGCAGTTTACTTCGTGCTATGTGAAATAATACAGTTCCTTATTGTTTAAGCCTAGATGAGTCATGGCTTCTGTTATGGCAGTTGAAACCATACCAACAGATATATTATGAAAATAGTTAATTATGAAACTGCGAACACAAAATTTTGTGTTGTACTCAAACAAAATTTAAAGTTAACCTGACTCATTTAGTGATTTACATAATTGTTATCACACTGCATAATAATTAGGTATAAATTATAAACAGTGCACACAAATGACTAATTTCCCAGGGAGATGGTGGGAGAAGGTGACATGGAGTGATGAAAAGCTTACCTTATTCAGAACTGTGGATGGAAATGTTCTACCCCACTTACTTCTAAGAAAAGGAGCTACACATACATTTGTGATCAATAATCAGCTCCCAATTGGAAAGGGACTATAGCTTATTGAGTACTTACTGGAAGACAAGCAGTCTCCTGGGTGCTTTTTATATAGTTGGAGTCATGCAGTCATTGACAGCGGTAGATGTGGAGGCGTTGCTTAGAACTTGTTCCATTGGGGCACGTGCTGGATGCAGCCAATTTTGAACTGAAAGAGCAGATGGGGTTTACATCTTCTCTACTCTGCTTCATCCAAACTCCACACTTGGATTCCCAAGATTACTGTTCTCTTAGCGAAATCAATCTTTCCCAGAGCACAACCACTTTGCCCCAAGGGGCTGGTTCCAGAGGAACTTCCGATATCAGCCACATACAGTGTCAGAATCAACTTCCACATAAAACTCTTAGGCCCTGGTGTTAAGGCTGGATCAAAAGCTGAAATAGCTACCCTTTTTTGTCAAGGTAAATTTATTTCAGGTGCCGCTTTGCTACTTCTTGCCAGCGAAACCTGACTGGAGCAATCCCAGAAAGCCCCATTGGGTCTCACCAAGTTCTGTTCTCAGGAACAGTGTTGGATCTGTGGTCCCTTATTCCCCAGAAGTCCTCTGGGCTCCTAGGTAACTCTTTGGAGATCCTGACTTGATCAAGTTTAAAAAGCACTAATCTAAGAGTGCCTGCTTTCCTACACTTGAACAACCAAGGGGGCTGCACAAGTGATTCATCACTTGATAAAGGATTGTTAAAATTTACATAAAACATATATTCAAATTATACACGTGTATATGTATGTAAAATCAGATCATTACACAAATGTTCTATATCTTTTTAAAGGTCTCATGGAATTCCATCTATAAGAATACCATAATTTACTAAATCAATCTTCTAACGCTGAACTTTTAGATTGTTTCTATTTTTTTCTCTACTATAAATATTTCCTCACAATGAACACCAAATGCATAAGTTTAAATGTTCCTGGTAACATTTTAAAAGAACTTTTCAAACTGACCTTGGGTAAATCCATAACCATTGTAAACGAATATGAAACTATTGTGGAATGTGTCACTAAGTCTACCAGAGAGATTATGAGCCAGAACCACATAGCTGCTCCTTTTCAGGGCAAATGCTACCGGCGTAATGGACCCTAATTCCTCTTCTTTGTTTCTTTGCTTTGTCCTGTTGGGCCCTATTAGCCTCCCACATCTACTTCCTCAGCTTTTAGTGTTTCCTCTTTGCTCTCCCCGCAGGCGACTCCTGACCAAGGCCTTGCTCCGATTCTGCCAGACAGGCACTGGGGTGCTTCAGGGAGCCCAGTCCAGTGCTCTCTGCTTTCTTCCTCACTCAGCCTTTTCTGGAATTGACAGCTTGCACCAGCCCAGCTCTCTGTGACCACACGAGGGTTTTAAATTGTTCTGAGTAAGGCAGGAGTTATGGGAAGGAAGAAGAGCAGTGCTGAGGCCGGGGAGCTGAAAACTTAGGGAAAACCCGCCGTTCGGCTGCACCCACCGGCCCTGCAAGGCCTGTACTTGCCCAGCTTTAAGACCCAAGAAGGAGCCTGGAATCAGCAACAGAGACATCAGTGGTTTAATGCGTGGGGGAAACTTACGTGTGTGAAGCAAGGTCCTGGAGCGACACCCCCACCGTGTGCAGCTGAAGGCGGACAGAACATGGCGGCAGTCTTCTCCAGGGATTGCCAGTTATATAGGGGGAATGGACATCAGGTGGGCTCATTAGTTACCGGGGAAACCAGCAGAAGGGTACGCCCCTTCCGGCCCCTTTGATGAGAACAATCGCCAGCTGGGACCTGGGGCAAGTACTGGGCAAGTCAGTCATGTGCCCTATAGGGCTTAGGCGAAGCAGGCACTGGTCGAGAAGGGGATTCCAGAGAGCAAGAGAACAGCCATGTTGGGTGGCCTGACCACACACCCACTTTCAGAGCACAGACCCCACCCTTTCCCTAGGTGCCTTTTAGCTATGATATTTGATATTCTACTTTATTTCCTTTCTGCCCCAGGCTAATGTTTCAGCGACTGCACCTGAGCTGCAAGTCTCATTTATTTTTATCTTCTGTGGGTAAGCATCTGGACCCCTACATTTTTTTTTTTTTTTTTTTTTTTTTTTTTGCGGTACGC
>NC_041228.1:26027527-26063251 GCF_002837175.3 Physeter macrocephalus | reverse complement strand
GCACAGGCTCCGGACGCACAGGCTCAGCGGCCATGGCTCACGGGCCCAGCCGCTCCGCGGCATGTGGGATCTTCCCGGACCGGGGCACGAACCCGTGTTCCCTGCATCGGCAGGCGGACTCTCAACCACTGCGCCACCAGGGAAGCCCCAGGACCCCTACATTTTGAGAGGCACTGGCTTCTGATTCTATTAGTCCTTCTAGCCCTCCTTGGAGCTCCTGGAGACCCAGGTGCTTCCCCTGCTTCTGCTCTCGCGGTAATGAAGAGGCCGTGCTGCTCAGTCATTTAGTCATTCATTCATATTCATAGAAAAGCATAAAGACAGTTTGCTTAATTACAAGGCTTGATGCTGCCATGTGTCTCCCAATTTTCTGTGTGTGGTTTCATCAGTGTAACAGTCACTCTGCATGAATTTAAGACCTTTAATTGCTGGGGAAATTTCTCCAGGAGACGTAAGTTGCAAAGAGGGAAATTGACTTCCAGGATTCCATTTAAAGGATGCTTCTTTGACTCTGGTCTTATTGAGGCTGAGCTGCTGCTTTGCGATTTGCATGTACAAACCAAAATTAAGCTTCTGGTTTGCATTCTTCATTTGCTAATGAAAGTTTGTATTTACCTGCAGGTGAAGATTTAGACCTCCCTCTCTCCTGAGATCACTGTGAAAGAAGAGAATGAATAATTAGATGGTCTCTAAACCATGGAGAGAAAAATGCTGCAGGCTTTCACCATAAAATTGAATTACATGAATCTATCAGTTAATGTTTACAGATTGTGAGGAAGTAGAGTGTAGCCTCTGTGACTTTCCCCCAAATGCACTGAACAAATCCAGCCATTCTAGGTTTGTTGGGTAGAATGCTTTGCGATCTCAGTGCAGTCTATAGGATTTTAAACAACAGCTGGGGGGACTTCCCTGGTGGTCCAGTGACTAAGACTCCGTGCTCCCAATGCAGGGGGCCTGGGTTTGATCCCTGGTCAGGGAACTAGATCCCACATGCTACAACTAAGAGTTTGCACAACACAACTAAGAGTTTGCGTGCCACAACTAAAGATCTGGCAAGCCGTAACCGAAGATCCCTCTTGTGGCAATGAAGATCCCGCATGCCACAATTAAGACCCAGTGCAGCCAAATAAATAAATAAATAAATATTAAAAAACAAACAAACAAAACAACAGCTGGAAAGTAGAATAAATATCATCAAATACATTTGCTTTGAGCATCTTGAGAGCTGGATCTCCCTGTTTGATTTCAAAATTCCACTTTTATCAGATGTCAGTTGGTCAAACTAAGCAGTATTTTTTTCTTTCCAGTCATTTAGGGTCTAATGAAAGAAATATATGTTTCACTCTGGCTCTGCCCCTCACTCAAGCTGTCTGAATGCTTGAGGCTACTGCTGGCTGAGATATGATCTGAAGCCAGGACTGATCATGTCTGAAGCTGGCATTAGTATTCCTTGTTTGGGTAGGATTGAACTGAGATTTGAAGTAAGCTAAGGATCCCTTGAGTTTTGGGTTTTTTTTTTTTCCATTTGTTCTTACAAGTTACAGAAAGAAGAAATAAACTGGCACATGTACTCTGTTCCTCAAATTTAATCTGTTTTCAATACAGGTGTAATTTTTACGGACCCTAAACTGGGATTTAGTCACCACTCGGCTGGGCCAGTGCCCTTCATTATTTACATTCATGAGCTGATTTGTATTAAAGGAGAAAAAGATGCCAGAGTTGGAAAGTTTTGTGATGAGTGTCTGAGAGGAGAGGTGAGGGAGAAGAAAAGGATATTATTATGGTGCTTTTTCCCAACCTTTCAAGAGCTTATTTTTATAGGAATCATTGCTACACACAGAACATAAGCAGTGGTATGCAGAACCAAGCTTATCTCAAAACATGGTATAAAATAGGGGAAAGAAGGGGATTTTACATGGAGCAGGGAAAGAAATGCAGTTGGATTTTTGTTGTTGTTGTGTTCTTTTGGGGGGGGGTTTGGGGAAACTCTAACACTTTACATCTTTCAAAGTCAGAAGGGATGTTTCCTTGGGCAAATCTATATTGTCGTGAGGAGAACTGAGAGCTATGTCAGCTAGGAGATACTATCTTGTTGTTTTGCATCAATAAAGAGGCTGAAGTTGAAGGCAAATAAGACAGGTCCTGAGCAAAGTGATATCCCCCCAGGTCTGCAAGAAATAACTGAAAGGGAGACTGAGGCCTTGTTGTTAGGCAGGTGGGTTGACCAGCCAGTGAAATTATGTATAATACTAATGTTACTGTGACTTCATTTATATCCATAGACTGGTGAATCCCAGGAAGATCCAGAATATATTTGCTTCTATTTTAGACACAAATATCTATTTGGGACACCGGATTTCAATTTGCTTGGAAACAGAGACACTGCACTCTTGCCTTAGGGCACTTTGAGCTAATGTCACATTATTGGCAGACAAGATCATCCTTTTTTGCTTCATTTCCATTGTTTCAGCATATTTGCATTCAATGTCTTTTTCTAAAATCTGATGAGAAAACTCTTCTGTTTGTTTTGTGCTGTATCAAAATAGGAGACTGTAGAAAGTGGTATCCTCCTAGGGGTGAGAAGAACAAATGTGAAAACTGCCTCTTGGCAGAAGATAGTGTATGGAATGAGTTAGCTGCCTTTTTAAACAGAGGGCTGAGAATGGAAGGAGTGGGATGTAGGAAGGGCAACACGTAGGAGTTTTGGTGAGTCTTCTAGATTGTGAACTTGCAGTGAGAACAGTAAGAGGATGAAGGGTACCAAGAGTAACTCTTAAAAATTTTAAAGAAAGAATTTGTCACACATTAGTAACTTAAATATTCAAATAGCTGCCTATCTGGTTGGCTCAGCTATCTATCTATCTATCTATCTATCATCTATCTATCATCTGTCATCTATCAGTCATCTATCTATCCATCCATCCATCTATCTTCCTTAAATATATGATGTCAATCCTCAGTACAATAAGGATATTTTCTTCAATTCATAGTACCAGAAACAGAAAAATTATAACTTTATGTTTATGTGGTTTTGATTTTTAAAATTATATATTTAACTTATGACTTATATTGCTTTTTTGGGGGGGTAAAACAGTAGTAAATTGAATACACACTTAGGATCTTTTCTGGGAAATAGTCCCTAATCAGAGTAAAAAGAGTCTCTATCAATGAACTCTTGCACCATGCTGTTGTTTTAGCATCCTGACCTTAATAATGCTCTGTGAGGGACCAGGTGGAGAATGAATGGGAAGAAAATGAGAATGGTTACGAGAAAGAGATGGTGGAGAAGGAGATAGCATACTAGCTCATTTAGCACAACTAGTCACATGGCACCACTTGACTTCAGAGGAGTTGGGATATGTAGTCTTCCTTGTGTCCATGATGGGGAAGAGAGCCAGTAATCTTTATGCTTTATACGGTGCTCACAAAGATAACTTTATTGGACATGGAAGCTCCAATTCCTTTGAAATTCTAAAAAAAATTCTCACAATGTCTATTGTTATCTATCCTTATTTAGTGACTCATGTGTGTGTCACTGTGCCAGATACATTGCACACATTTCTTATTTAAATTTACCTAAATGTTGTTTTGGTCACTTTATAGATGCTCAGGGAAATTACACAGCCACCCTGAGATTACATAGTTAATAGTTGTACTAGTGGGATTTCAACCAACATCTACTTTAAAGTCTCAAAAGTAAGCTCCCACATTGTGACTTGATATTCACCAAAGCTGGACTGATCAGTTTTTGTAGCAGCCGGTGAATGTTGAGATCATCTTCCCTTTGAGTTGACTCCTTTCTTCCACTGGCTGGAATTCTAAAAGTCTGGAGAGTCTAATTCCTGACACACTCTTCTTTTGGAGAACCATATTAGAGGCCTGGATTATTCTCCATTACCATAATGATCAAAACATTTTTTTTCTTTTAAAAACTCTATATAAGCCTCAGCATATAAAATGTCCTAAAACAAAATAATCCTTTCAGTTATTCTATTATAAACTGTACGGGTCACTACTTGTGATCCCAAATTAAAATCTGTCATGTTACTTGGGATAGATTTTTTTATGATAATACACACACACACACACACACACATACACAAGATCTTAATAATTTTTATTGGCTTCTGGGACATTTTTCATTCCTACTTTGGTGGTTAATCAGAATTTAAAAACCCGTAACTAAGAGGTTCTTTCTCTTCCCAATAAACACTTGTATTTAAAATATTTAAAACATTGATGATCAAATTCTTCAAACATGTGCCTGCTTTGCTCTGGGAAATATACTATCAATAGTTGGGGCAGCATGTGTTTCTGCTCATTCTATTCCTGAAAAGACACTGAAACTCCCCTTCATGTGAATAGTAATCACAATGTTCAAGTGAGAACATAGGAGCTTAATGCTGGTCAGGTCTGCCTGGTCTTTGAGTCTCTTCAGTCTCCTTTCTAGGGCTGGGGTCACTTGACCTCACTTTGAAAGCTCAGGCTCTCAAAGAAGTTGTGACTTCAGCTGGGTCTATGTAAGCACTTACAGCTCATGACTGTACTGCTCCACACAGCATCAAGTCACCCATACTTCAGCATGGCTCTGATTATTTACATTGATATTTGTCCAGTTAGATCTCTGAATATCATTAATTTCTTTCAAGTGCTCTCCTTGTCTAAGTCAATAAACAATTATGATGAACTTCCCAGTATCAAGTACATGTAGTGTAAGATGTATGCTACCAGTCATAGTGTTGGCACGTTGTAGATGCTTACTACCCATTTGTTGCCTTAAATTGAATTATGTGGATGCCATTTTTCCTAATAGACTGGACTCCCTCTCCTCTGTTTCCACAGATGGATGGGCCCTCACCTCAACTTCCTTCTCACAGTGCCTGCTAAATGCAGGAAGCAGTTTTAATGCTAGGTTCCAATCTCTTTGGGTCTCCTAAGTGCCAATCTATTGATTATATCATAGCAGTAATAAGACATGGTAATATTAATTTTCATAAAATCCCAAACATATGTAACTGATATAAGAAATTAAAGGACAGCAATTCGTACTCATCGTATCCATTGCTGTCTCTGATCAGCGAGCAGAAGTACAGTGTGAGGTATAACCTAGGAGAACAATATGTAATGTGGGTAAACTTAGCAAATGCTCAATTTGAAAGAAGCTGTAGTTCACCATTTGGCTATAAAAGTGAGTGTTTCCACATCCTTCATATCTTGGCATTAAGAAGAATGTGTTCAATGTTCCAAGCAAAGGCCATGATTCTTTCAACTGTCTCCGATCCTTCTGGTAGACAATTACATTCTTCTCAAAGAAAATGACTTATTGTGAATGAAGTAGCAGTGCTCCTATTAAATATTGAATATTAAATTCTGAAAGAACTTCTTTCAATAAATCCAACACAATATGATACTTGGAAAAGTTATTTTCATCAATCCTTGTTTTATTTCCTTTTAGTTGTTGTTATTGTATTTCTTCCCTTTGACTGTTGGGATACTGTCTAAAGATGTTTCTGTACACCTCTGTCCAGTCATAGCTAATAGTACGAAGAAGCTAAACAAACAAACAAGTATTTTAATTGTTGCTATTGTCACCTCTTTTTCAGGGTTTTTTTTCAGTTTAAGAGTTAGTCTTTCTTAGACCTTGGAAATTGCCACAACCGTGTCACCTACCATAATAGCTGAAGACATAAGACATGATTTTCAAGGTCTGGAGTGTGGGGTAAAAGTTGAAACACGGTTTTAATCAACAATGATGGAGTTTCTCTGAGGGTACCTTGGCAATGGCAGAGTCATTAGAAACTCCTTGAAGTCAACTAGTGTCCATTTTATGATACCTGTGAATGACTGAAATCATGTAGTAGATGCATGATATTTTAGTCAATGAATGGTTATATGGATGAAATGAAGAAAGCTGTCTATGGTCAGTTTGGTTTTTTAATTATTTTATGCTTCTCTATATTCTGTAATCTGGCATTGTGTTTGTGTGTGTGTATTTGGGGTTAGGATGGGGCTTTTCTGGTTTATACTACTATATAACAAAATACGAAGCTAACTGATTCAAGTGAGAGACATTGAAAAAGCTCCTTGCAAAAAAAATCCCTGCACTTGAATTATGGTTTGACAGTTATGAGCTTTGCTAGTGGTTTTGTTAAGAAGGTTTGCCTAATTTTGCCATTTCACTAATTTAAAAAACTATCTTAATATCAAGATAATTCTGGATCTCATAGGGAAACATTCTAGGCCATACTTAGATGTTTCTATCTCCATTTTACAAATGCAATGATTATATGCTGAGTTAAATACTTATAAATTATATAAGAGAGATTGAGAAGAAAAAAGATGAATTGAAATGACAGGATCCTTTATGGTAGTATAGCGTAGTATAGAGAAACAACTTTTATTTTCTGTGATTCATAGATTTTGTGCTATATTAGAAGTGTAAAAACTGATAACTATATGCAACGTCAGTTCTTTGAGATTTTAGAAGGCAATCTGATTGGAAATACAATGAGATCTATTCTTGGTGTTACTTTCTGATGATGATGTTTCTGATCTGCCACTGAGTAGACATTCACATAAAAATCGTAAAAAATTGTAAAATCCCAAATCAGAGTCTCAAACAAAGATTTGGGTGTGAAAGTTCTATTTTGGAGGTGACTCCAGAAAGCAGAAGTGAGAAATTTAGGAGAGAGGAACAAGGTAGAAAGAAAAGTTAATGAAGGTTATGTCTTTGAGCTGGTTACCAATATGGAAACTGGGGGCTGGTCAGGCTGAAGACTTTCTAAAGAACCTTCTGAAGATGCTTAGAAAGATGAGCATCTTCCACCAGAAGATGAGAGGCTGGCACTTTTGTCCATTGGTTTTCATCCCTCACTGTTTTAATGTTGTCCCCGAGGACATTAACTCCCTTGAAATCTATGCTCAAGCTGAGTGGCTTCCCACAGCTTTGAAGAAAGTTGTGAGGCAGAAAAGCAGAGTCACCTTGGTTTGCTGGAGCTGGGAGGGAAGAAATGTGCGTGGAACTGTCCACCACAGCTGTGCTGAAATCATGGAAGCCAAAGAGGAGACGCGATGCAAGTCTCCACAGGTGGCTGCTACCAGTGGTTGATTTGCATAGATTCATCTAATATTATCTCACCTTTTATAACAAATTTATCAGCAGAGGTCGCAGTTTTGTGGAGTGGATGGAGTGATCACATTTGGTGGATTTTTATCTTATTTTATTTTATTTTTTTATTTTTCGGTATGTGGGCCTCTCACTGTTGTGGCCTCTCCCGTTGCGGAGCGCAGGCTCCGGACGCACAGGCTCAGCGGCCATGGCTCACGGGCCCAGCCGCTCCGCGGCATGTGGGATCTTCCCGGACCAGGGCACGAACCCGTGTCCCCTGCATCGGCAGGCAGATTCTCAACCACTGCGCCACCACGGAAGCCCTGTTATTTTATTTTTATTTTTTTATTTTTTGACAGCACCGCACAGCTTGCAGGATCCTAGTTCCCCGACCAGGGATCGAGCCAGGGTCCATGGCATTGGAAGCTCAGAGTCCCAACCACTGGACCTCCAGGGAATTCCCTGGTGGATTTTTATGTCAGAGGAAACAATATTAAATCATGAAGCGGAACATATTTTAAGGTGAGTATGAATAAGTGGATGGTGTTTGAGACTGAGGAGATCTAAGACTTTTAGTGTCTACATGCAATCTATACTCTTAGTAGTTATTACCTGTGGCATAAAATGCTTTCTGTCCATTAAATTTAATATTTGCTAAACATATTCATTCACATCCATTAACAGATACTTTTGGTGGGTCCATTATGTGCCAGGTAGTGTGCTAGTCGCTGCACTTTACTGACCATGGTGCATGAAAACGTGTCTTCATTGATTTTTATAGCATTTTTAGAAGATTTGGGAAAGAGGAATATGCTATTTGGTAAAATCCCACTAAACTAATGACCTGGGGTAGGGGCTGAGGAAAATTGACATTGCTGAAGGTGCTACACATCATAATATAAGAACAAATGTTTTGGAAGATAAATAGGGTTAGTGGTGGCGAGGTTGTTTTATTCTTGAATAAAGAGGATCCAAAGAATACACTGTTGTTCACTCAATGCTGCAGTGCTTCAAATGTTATTTTTTATTTTATTTTTCTCATGTTCTCCAAGTATGAAAGAATAAGGTCATTCCAGCAAAGTTTGAGATTTACTTAAGCAAGCATTTTCTTTTACATGGCCATATGAACTTTATCAGAGTCTGTATACTAGAGCAGTGGCCCCAGGAATAAGCCAAATCCACTTCTACAAGAGCTGAACTTTATAGTCCACGTAATTTTTGCCTTGCTTATTCCAGGTAAGTTGGAGATTACTTGGAACTACAAAGGTAATGGAGCAATCTGCTTTTCAATGATACGCACAAGTATCTGGGTTTACTTTGCTATTGTTCACAAAGGGACAGACACCTGAAACAATTACTTCAGTGCTGTACACACTTCGGCCACTTGTTTAAACCTCAAGATTTTTCATCTTATCTAATATCAACATCAAGTGAACTCATTAACATCATTGACATCGTGAATTTGATGAGCTAGTCATATTTGCTCCAATACACATTAAAATGACTATTGAAATGGAAAACGCCTATCTCTGTGTTACTTATAATCATCTCAGAAAACCACACTGGTACATGTTGGGTGTCACTGGATTAAAAGGATATTCTTCTGACCAAGTGGTTAAGAGTCAAGTTGCACCAAAATGAAATAATTTGGAAGACAAAGAAAACTAAAGAGCCAGTTCTTTCAGTTTGATGCTTTATTGCTCACAATACACATATTGGTACAGACACAGTTTCCCACAGCAGAGCACATGATACTGTACTTTCTTAAAGAAGAGTCTTTGTCCCACAAGGACACGGTGATTAATTCCCAAGTGATGAAATGAGTCAGCATACAACTTTCTAAAACTGATAGAAGGAAGCCAACACATTCAGGAGCACATCAAAAGCAACATGCAAGTCCACGATGTCACAAGTAATCTGAAGCTAATCACTACTTGCTTTTCAATACAAATTTAATCTTGAAGCTTAAGTTCATGAAGGGCCTAGGTCCCTGAGCTAGCTCTGATTTCTATGGTTAACATAATTGGATAAATCCAGAGTTGTTAAGGACCCCTGGATAATATACACAGGTATAAATACTTTAAAATATATGGTGATGATATGATATAGAAACAAAGATATACATGTATATGTATATATATATATATATATATATATATACACATATTTTCCACTTTGAAAATTAAGACTATAAGAGTACTTTTGGAATTATAATGCTTATAAGACAAATAGTGTACTATATTTTCTATACATAATAAATGAAATATTTAGAAAGTAAATATAGCTGACCTATATGCTTTTTAACTCTATTTTCTAGTGAATGGGTGAATATTTCCTCACCAAATATAAGCACTGGTAGGTTCTTGACTTCCTTTACTTTTCCTTTACTTGGAGTTTTATTGGTGGTGGCAAATATGAAAGGACTAGCTGCCTTCCTTAATCTCTCATGAAATGGACATACTTTGGACCCATATCCATAATGTCCAGAGCCTTGCTCTAATGTTTATTTGTACCTCCCTGACCTCACTCATCTTATTTCTCCCACATGTATTGTCTTTTCTTTATCTAAATCAAACGTGTCCTTGAAAGAAGTCCTGAGTTCTCTACAACGTTATCCTCAATGACTCCAGGCACCAAAGATGTCCCTTTTCCTCTGAAGAGTTCAATTGTTTGTAGCCTGAAATCACACAATTTGGCTTCCAATTATGCATTCTGTATTTCTTATGTTTCTGTGTTAATATGTTATCACGAGATTGTAATCTCCTTGAGGACAGAGGCAATGCATTAGTCTTGAATTATTAAATTAGGATGTGGAAGTGCTACTGAAATTGCCAAGCACTACACATATGTAAGGAATTGTTCTGACCCTCATCTAGCACACTTAAAGTCGTGCCTTTCACTGAGCTGGGAGAACTGTTTAGAAAAATAAAAACCAGATACAACTAGTCATCTTATTGTGTAGAAAGATTTAGAGGCAAATTGGACATCAGTAGAAAATTAAAAAATATATTAGCTTGCAATTCATTGATTTATTCATACATTTACCAGATACTTAGGGACATCATCCAAGTTTAGATAATTTGTGGAATACAAAGATGAAATAGACTTACTCTCAAGGAGTTTTTCATGTAGTTTGTTTATTAAGAATTATGATATATAAGAGCCTTGAAGGTCTACACTGGGGACTAGCACTCAGTGGTTTTCAAAGTATGGTCAGAGGACTACAGGCATCAAAGCTACCTAATAAGAATCTTGGGGCAACGTCAAATAAAGTGCATTTTAAGATAAGCTTCCAGATAATTCTTATGTATATTAAAGTGGGAGTGATTTATTATTCTTGGCTAAGGTGTAAACATTTAGCCTCCTTACTGGGGCATTTTGTGCCATTTCAGGAATACAGAAAATGTTCTTAATTGTCTTCTAAATTCAGACCTGTGGTTAAGTTCAATCTTATTCTACTGCCATGTTGTGTTTATTTTTCTGTTCTGGAAAGTCTCCATCTTTATCAATATCAGTTCATAACATTCTTGAGAAAGTTCGTTCTCTCTTTCTTACAAGTCAGAGAATGACCATATGCACAAAAATTAAGTCCATTATTCTGTGATGAATGAAATAATCACTTATGGGTGTTGCTTAGGGGCTCAAATAAGTTGCAGGAACTCTAGCCAACTCCATTGTTCTTATCCCATCCTTTTAACTTGTATAACTTTCAAAATGCTTTTATTTCCATTATTTCAGTTGAGAGCCTGTAGTACGGACTTGACCCAGATGCTCCTCCACAAGTATATACAGGTGATCATTGTGTGGATTTGCTGTTTATTGGCCATAAAACTGTCTTTTGTTCTCTTGCAGGATCCAGATTTGACAGTTTGGACAATGTGCTGTCCCAGCTGAACTATTTCATCCAGCTTAATTTTTCCAGACGTAATCTCTAAAATATAAACCAATCACCTCATGTTGGATTTGCCATAAATGTACTTGGTGTAGAGGAATGTAAACAAGCCTGACAACACTGCCTACAAACATTCTTGGCAATTCTTTTCACAGAGATTACTCGAATATTAAAATCAGAACCATATAGATTTAGTTTATATCAGCATAGTCCGTTTGGGTCTAACCGTCTCAGAAACAAAACTATTCCCCAGTGGGCACTCTCGTAAATGAGCTTTTCTGCTGAGTGACTTGAGATTACAGACTAAACATAAAAACAAAATATTACAAGGCTGTATCTGACCTTTCTCCCCCTGTGTGATCAATGAAGTTAAAAATTAATATTTCTAATTATAGTTCATTAAATAGAATCATAATACATGAACGATCTTAATTGCTTCTTTAAAACATTTCTGATGTTTCTAATTCATATTCTAAATATTGCCAAAATGTTATATCTTGAGATGATATTATATTGATTTAGTTTTTCCTCATTGGATTGTGAACTCCTTAAGAATGGGGAGAGCCTTTTATTTTCTTAAATTTCTGCAGTAGTTTTTCAAATATGGAGTATTCTTTTATTGGTTTCTCAGTGAAGCTCTGAAATGCCAGACTTCTACTTATCTGTGAGGGAAAAAACATTGAGCAGCTCAACTCTACACATGACTCCCCACCATGAAAATTGGGACATAAATAGAAACTTTAGAAGCATCAGTTCTTCCACAATTTGAACATGATTTTATGAAACACAAAAGTGTTCAGAGCAACTATATATATACATACATATATACAAACACACACACACACACACACACATAAATATTACATATATTTGAAAGAGTACACTTAAGATAGTTCATGTCCAGGTTTAGTCTTGAATAAAGTCACATAAAACTGGCTGCTGAGGAAAACCATGTTTGTGGAGGGAGAAGAGTTTGATAGGGGAGGTGGGGAAGGAGAGGAAAATATATTTTTTACTACAGAGTGCTGTAAGACTTCTTCATGTGTATGACTCTAAAAACTTACATTCGCTAAGCCAAATCTTGGTTTTGATGGTTATTTGCTGTGGACAACTACAGATAAACAGAAAACAAATTGCTAGAGATGTTCATACTCTGCTTTTTCCAAGGAGGACAAGTGACTCCAGGTATTTTAAATAAATGTTCTTTTAGCCTGGCTGGACTGGTTGTCTGTGGCTGCTCCATCATTCACATCCAGTTCCCTTACTCTATGATCAAATAGTCCAACCCCTTTGTGAGCTGCACTTGGGAGACATAAATAATGTTGCATATATTATTTATAGAATTCGTAGAGCCATGGGTAAGCTATTTAAAATCTCCTTTTCCTCCCCAAAGTTAATCTTTTCTCTCTTCTATCATGTTTATAGATTTAACATAGTTTGGAATGATGCAAACTGTTATTCTTTAAGAGTAGTCCATAACCGTGTGGACTCAGCTTTAACTATGACATACTGTCATTATTACTCCAACACATTCTTCTGAAAATGAAACAATTCAAGTATCTATTTAAGACTTAGTTACACTAACCTAAGTTTTATGGCTATAGTTTTCTTTTGACTTAACTAGTTGTTTAGCACAAATCAGCCATGTGTTTGGGTATATTGTCAAGGTGCACTGTTCCGTGCATTTGGCCTGTTTAAGAGTGATTACAGAGGTTTCACTTTTCTCATTTCTCTTTAGTGTTTAGAATATTTGTGTTGGAGTGAAGCTCTAGAACTAAACTCATAATACTGATGGAGAAGTCTTAAGAGGAAATTTATGTCTGCTTGTTTTATTCATGATCTGTGCCCTTTACCTAATTACTTCAGGTCCAAGATCTAACCAAAGACACTCAGCAATTAATGAAATTGGAAGTAATAAAATAGCTCAAGGAATTTTATTAAGGGAGGCCTTAATAACATCACTCCGTCAGCAATTTTTAATCTATTTTTCATTTGATGGTTTGTTAACTTTTGATTATTTATGGTGATATTTTATAATTTAGTACAGTGTGATAAAGAATACCTTAAAAAGTTATATTTCTGCTGTGTAAACCCAAATATCTATTGGATATTGCATGGGAACATTTAATTTCATAATGGCATTTGCTTTAGAGTTGAAACGCTATGAACTGTGTTCTTTTGAATTTCCCATGTGGTCTAAAACTAACAAGATTATTAGCAAATAACTTTTTAAACATTAAAACAAAAACTGAGCCCATATATTAAATTTCCAAATGTGGGAAGAGTATATTGTGTTCTGTGTATGACATATAAAACGAATCATAATTTTTTTCAACATCTGATATTACCACTCTGCAAAGAATATATTTTTTTTTATTATTTAAGCCATCAGGTCACAAGAATTTTAATCAGCATGCTGGCTTAAAAAAAGAAAAAAGAAAGACATTTCTTCATTTTCTTTCCCTAATGTCTGTACAGTTTAGGGAATTAATCCCTGATCCCTGGTCTTATCATAAGAAAATCACAGCTGTAGTGAGACTGTGATGAAGATAATGTTGATTAAATACCTACCAGCATGACTGAGACATAGTAGATGCTCAATGATATCAGTTCTTTTCCATAATGAAAAAAATCTAATATATTCCAGTCCCCATGGATAAGCAATTTACACACCCATGGGTATGTGCTTGTACGCACCTGCACACGTGCATGTGTGATTTGGGGTTGGGTCACTCTAGTGCTCTATCTATATGATCCCAAAATGAATATTTAATCCAGGAGGAAAAGTCAGTTAAAATAGTTTTCTTAGTGTCGTGCATATAGGCCTTTAGTGTATTTCCTGTAAGTGTTTGCTTGCATTTGTTTACGGAAGCAGTGACAGGATAAGAATGTTTTCATGGAGTAGATGAGGCCAATTTTCACCAAAGCATATTCGGGACTGAGGTTCTGGATGGCAGAGTCTCCATGAAGCAGCATTTAAAAACTGAAGTTTGAAAAATAGCGTGATATATTCTTCGTAAAGAAGGTGTTTATGTGGGTAATTATCATTAGCAATTAGATTTCAGGAAAAAATCCACAAGATAAGTATATACCCTGGAAAAGGAAAATGCCAGTCTATGGGGCACTTAGAAGTACACAGTACTTTTTGACCCAGTCATTAAAAATCAGCTATTACTGAACCAACACCAAGGGCGATTTTTACACTTGGCCAAATCTTAGTATATGAGTCAATTGAAAGGGATTAAAGTAGGACCTGACAGATTCACATTCACACCTCTCTAATAATCACTGGAATAGAAGAGCAGGCCTAAGTCATAACTATAAAGAGATGTTAATAATGAGATGAAATTAGTTTTAGCTCTACTGGAAATAAAGCCAACAAAATTTTGCATTGTTTTGATTTAGAATCTGTAAACAAAATGTCCCAAGAATTTGAAAAAAAAAAAAAAGAGAGAGAACCTACAAATGACAAGCAGGCAGGAAGGAAAGACACTTGCAGACACGTTAAAATCCATAGACTACAATGCTCAGTGGGGAGTCTTCAGCTGGAAGTGTAATAGTCAGCCTTTGGCTGACTTAGAATAGCAACTAAGCCTTTGAGACTGTTTCAGACTTTTAGCTAGATTCAGCTAGAAGGATTTGCTTGACATGGCTCAGTAGTTTATAGGATTTTCTTCTCAAATGCTCAAATAGGATTTTCTTCCTTAAAAGTCTCAGAGGAAGAAATAAACGTTATTTTGAATATTTGGTCTTGTCTTGGCTACTTTTCAATATTAATTATATGTTAATACGTATCTTCACAGTTATTTAATCTTGATATTTCTCCTGTCTCACCCATCATTTAGAAGCCTTGCAGAGTACAGAGCTGGATTTATCTAAATATCAAATCTACATGTCTTCTCAATTAGTAATTTTGGCTATTTTGGGGTTTGGCTATTTACAGTAAAGTTGAATGGTGACCATCTACACTTTGTAAGATATAAAAAATCAACTCAGAATTTTATAAGCATTATGACTTTTTTTAATATGGTGAATATATTTGTCTGAAATCTCATTTTTACTCATCAATTTCTTTTTCTATTTTTCCCTGTAGTTTCAAATATTCATGAAAATAGCACTGTACTTTATTAAAATGAAATGCTAAATGAAAACATTAAAAATTTTCATGTTGCCAAATTACCACATGTATAAGTAATTTGGGAGGGGTGAGAAAATACATTTGATAAAGTTATTTTGAATAAGGTAAACTGATGTCTAGATTTTATCTAAACTTCACAGCCCCAGAAAATACAGTCTCAAATTAAATGGAAAATTTCCACAATTTGGATCTTTCACAGATCTGCTCAGTTTTTCTATGATATACATTTTCTTGATACGAGAAGGAAGCTGTGAATCATTCTAATGGGTTAAAGTGTCTTGGGCCAGTAGTGTTAGAGCACTGGCGAGGACTTTATCCGCTCTGTCGTCACATACGAGTATTGGCTGTCTCCTCTCTTGGGTTGATAACTGCACAGATTCTCATTTTCTTTATCATCCATTTTCTTCTACTCCATGAATCAACTTTGGCTAATGGTTATTTCAGAAGCCAAGCAGGTGTCATCAAAGGACACTTTCGTGGCAGACAAGTAAGTGTCAGTGACAGTGATGTCATCAAGCTCTGTGCTGAAATGATCTGACTCCTTGATGACGCTGTAATTGAGGGCCACACTGTAGTTAGCCGGTTTCTCCACTGGCTTCTGCTTACAGTTGCAGAGCTTTCTGAAGGCTGCACGGAATTTCTGGGACATGAGATTGTAAATCACTGGGTTGATGGCACTGTTGAGATAAATGCAAATTCTGCAAAAGAGCAAGAACCAATTTTCTTGGAAAGGGCTGGAGAGAAACGAGTTGACAACCACAAGAGTTCTGTAGGGCATCCATAAAAGGGCAAACAGAATTACAACCACTGCCAGCATCTTGGTGACCTATGGAGAAACAGAAATGCAAAGCAAACACAAATTAAAACAAAACAGAACCAAAACATGAAAATAAAACGACTCCCCCTCTGCCCTCCTCCAGCATTTAGTTCCCAAGATGTAGTCTGAGACAAGGACTTAAGTGCAGGCAGTTTACAGTATTTGGGAGACGAACCCAGGAAGCAGGATTAAAGGCATAGAAGAGAGTGTGACAGAGGAGGAAAAGCCAAAAGAGGGTGTGTTTTTGAGCCATCTCCCACTGTGGGCAACTGTGGATCAAGTAATGCATTTCGGGATCATCTGTCCAGAGACAGGGGAGCTGAGGCATTCATCTACTGGCTGCCATCTCCCCTTTGTTGAGAGGTGTCTTAGGGGCTTTAAATGCACGGTACTTCCAAGTTTCACCTACCTGGAAACTCCTAGGCGCTTTAGACAGACCCTTGAGGCGGAGAAGAGGAGAGACAGTCAGGGGACATTGGATACCTGTAGTGCAGTGTTCTCAGCAAGCAGGAACCATCCACAATAGCCATGAAATCATGGCTGAAACCGCAATCGGTCTAAGAGGATGTGACCCAGGGCACCAAAAGTGTCTGCGGTAAACACTAGGAGACCTAGGGTCTAATCCCATCTTTACTCACCTTTCCTTCAACAGTAACACTTTACATATTTTAAAATAAGTTTTTAGTTATCTATAGTCCCTTACAGAGTTTGACAAATTTCAGCTTCCTCAGCCCAGACTTTCTAGATGTTCTGAAATTGAAAACTACTGCAAATAGAAGGAACTGATACTTCCTCTTTCATCCTTCTTAACCTCTCAGCTGTTTTCCTAAAGCCCTCTCCACCAGCCTCTATCTTGTTCTGGCATTGAGAGAGATCCTGTTTTTAGACCGGACTTTTAAAAGTTCTTTAGTGTAGAAATAAGGATTCCACAGCTAGATACCTATACTCTGTCATTAGTATCTACTATAAATTCAGCTCCTTGTACTTAATCCTGATAGTAGAATCCATCTTGCTCTCCTGTGTTAGAATACCTTCCGTTCCCCTCCTAGCACTCCTTCTGATACTGGGGCTCTGTCTACCCTTAACTATATCTTGTCCACCCCAGGAACTCCCCATGAATCCCACAGCGTGGGGGTAATGCTACCCTCTTGCTGTTATTCTATAGTAACTGCCTCCTTCCTTGGCTCATATCATTTGCTGTAAGACTTCTCACTTAGGGACACACTAGCCTTTATCGTTTTTTGAACCACTACTATCTTTTTTTGAACAACTCCTACAACTTCTTTGCAATGGCACCTATGAGCTATCTATCCACCTACTCTCAAGTTACTGTGTTTCCTCTGCTTCCAGGGCCATTTGATCACTTTCTTGAAGTCTTCCCTACCCTCTAAGAATGTGCCCCAAGCCCTCCCGTTCTACTTCACTCACTGTCCCCTGAGTGAGCACTGTTCACTGTCCTTCTGACTCACTGCATGTAGGATAATTACATTTTGTATTTGGCTTACTGGGGTAGGGAAGTTGTTCCGTGGGAAGACATGATTTTCACATTGGTTCATATAATACCAAGGAAAACATTTCAGAGATTCTTGACTTCTTTCAGAGATAAAGAGGATCTATTCAGACAAGAGGTTAATGGAAGCCTGCTTTTTCAAAGCTGACTTTTAAGATTATGAGTAAATACTTTAATTGATCCTAGGAAACTAAAGGCTTAATTCAGCGATAAATACTCTGAGCTTTGGAAGGAGCCATAGTAATTATCATCTTTATCGTCATCACCATCACGCACATCCCTGCCTTTTTCCACTGCCTGGTACTCCAGGTTCTCTGATATCAGGTCACTGCTTCACACTTACCGACATCCTCCCAGTCCTTGCCAGGGACTAAGCATCTTATACTTGAGCCCCTGGTTTGATTTACAATTGGACTGCTAGCATCACATTTGAGTCTTTATAATGGCCCGTCACAAAGATATGTAAACATAATCTTATTTAATGCTTTTAATAACTCCGTGTGTAAGCTAGTATTGGTTCTCTTTTGCATATGAAGAAATTGAGGTTTAGAGAATATATGTGATTTGTCTAAAGACACATGGCTAGTAAGTGACAGCCATGATTCAAGCTAAGTCTGCTTAAGCCAAAGCCCATGCTCTTTCCTTTATACTTTGCTCTCCCTGTGAAAGTCTTTTGCATTTTCATTAATGATATTTCTACCGTGTTACTCCCACATGGTTGCCAAAAACATTTAATCTCTTCTAAGTATAATTTCAACATACTTATTGCTGCTTAATTTCTGAACTTAAAGGTTGAATTTTATCTGTTTATTTTTCCCTACTATTTTCAGATGAAAATGAATTCACATATAATACCTACCTACCTCTTTTTACTTAATGTAAGGGGACAACTTTCATTGTCTCAAAGAAAAGCAATCTGTTTCTAGGTCAGTATCTCTGCCGTGCGCTTCCACAGGCCCCCATGCATACTTTGGCATCACTCCCCAAACTTTTTATTGCAATGAGTTATATTTGTCCACCTGTCCAATAGATGGTGAGCTTCTTCAGGACATGAATAAAGTTTATTCATTTCTCTTTCCTCAGGTATTTAATACAGTATGTGACATAAGATAGCCCTCAATTAATGGTGAATAAATTCAGGCATGGAAAGAATTATTTCAAAATATGTAAGCATGATCCTTTTCTGTTTGTTTTTTTTCATTCAGTGAACATTTATTAAGCACTTGCCATATCCTAGGGACTTTTCTAGATGTTGGGGATTCAAACAGTAAAGCTCTCTCCTCTTTTCATGTTACTTATATCAATGCATTGTGAAGTCACTGACTTTATACATTAAAAATAAGCAGACTATGATATGTGCCTTGTGATATATATGAGTCCAGGGTTCTGAGGAAGGATTAACTTACTCCACCTGCAGAGAAGGGGAGGCTTCATGAACCCGGTTCCCTTGGAGCTGCCCCCTATTCACTCCATACTCAATCCTGGAGTAGACACCATTCCTCAAGTATTCCTTTTCTGGGTTTTAATACTCCAACATGTTGTTAGAGGATTTTTGCAAACACTTAATTTTTTAATATTAAAAATTCCTTTTAAATAGAGATTGGTTAATTAGTAAAATGAGTCCTTAATATACTTCAGCTTTTTGTTTGAAATATACATTTTTTTAAATGTTAAGGAGGTGTTAAAATAAAACAAATGCAGTGATGTTTCTAAGACTGACCTGGAGGAAAATATGTCTCCAGTGGGATAATAGAGAATACATTTAATCTCACTCATAATTATTTTTAGTTAATTCCAAATATCTTTGATTGAGCTTAATCACTTCCTAAAATGTTCACAAGTTTTTGGTGTAGCCATAGCTTGGATTTTAATAGTTCTTAATACAGGAGCAAATACCTAGAAAGGAAATGTCCTAGAGATTGTCTTTCATACCCAATTAATTTCACTGTTGGTTGCTGAAGTTTTATTTCTGTTGCGGTTCCAAATAAGTGACAAAAATGCAAATTTGAAAATATCTTTGGGCCATTGTTTTTAGGCATTGACATTTTTACTGGGGAAGTGCATGGGATAAACAATGAGTTGAAAGATTGCTTACTTATAGAAGCCTCTGCCCCAGGACCTAAAGATCTTTGGTCCCTTAGGGGAAAATGATCTTACCATATATTTTTGATTGGGGAAAACAATCTTCAGAGGAAAATGATCTTACTATATATTTTTGATTGGGAAGGAATTAATTTATCCATTTACTCTAGGAGGTTCATTGGCATTCCTACTGTGTAGCAGTCAATGTCCTGGCTCTTGAGTACTCGACAGTGACCCAGAGACACATTGCCAATGACTTCATGTATCTTATAATCTGATACAATGTGACAAATGCTAAAACAGAGGAAAGTTATGGTTCTATGAGAGCCCCTGATCTGGACTTGAGGTTGAGGATTGGTAAGTGAGGATTTGGTCTCAGTGATAGTTAAGCCAAAATCTGAAGATAAGGAGAGGCAGGACAAGTGTTACTGTAGAGACTGGGTGTGTGTGACAATCTGGAGGCATGAGATAGTGGGGCATAGCAGGAAGACCAGAAGTCATTTAGTGTGCAAGTTCTAACTGCAGACCATGGAAAGAAGTGGAGCGATCTCTTTTCTCTAGGAAGTTTGTGGAAACCATAACAAAATCCATCATTTTCTGTGGGGTGCTTGGCATTCCTTCTGCTAGGACAGAAGGGGAGATGCAGCTGCCAAAGGGGATGTAGAGTGTTGAGTCCTAAAAGGGTCAGCTCCATGGAGCTAAAAGTCAGCGAAGAAGTAGGCAGCCATTTTTGCAGAGTATATTGAGGGCAAGGAAAAGAGGTCATAAAAATCAGTTGATTAAAACATAGTGTTCAGCTGGAGAAACTGCTTACAGAGATGGCTGAGAAGAGCAGGGTGGGAACAGGAGGGTCTACGGTGGGCAGACCTCTGTCCTTGGCCACCATGGTGAAGGGTTATCTTTTTCATGAGGATCAGCTGGAAACTTTAGAATCAAACCCTACTATATATATTTTACTCTTTATGATATTTAGTTATGTGGAATAAGTGCCATATAGTTCTCACAAGAGAGTTTCAATTCAGTCCTCAAAACATCATTTTGTAATCTATAAAATCTCTAGATAAAGACCCTATTCAAGGATTTCTTTTCTTCCTTTAAAAATTTTTTTAAAAAAGACATGAACTGGATAGATGTCTATCTGACTGTCAAGGTTGAGATTACATTTCCCTGAGTGGACACAAGCTCAACTTTGCATATGTGTGCTGTCTGTGAAAAACCAGAGGCTAACTAGTTTCTCTATTCTAGGCTGCTGAGGAACCTCGTTTTACTAACTACTGTCTCTAGTACTAGTACTATGACTTTTACTACAAGTTCTAAAACTATTAGCTAACTTGTATATTACCTTTAAAAAGATAGTGTTAGATTTATAGAAAAGTTGCAAAGTTAATACAGAGAGTTTCCAAATACCCTACACCAAAGTCTCCCTATCACTAAGACCTTACACTAGTATGGTGCATTTCTTTGTCACAATTAATGACTATTCTTACACAGAATTAGTTAACTCCATACTTTATTCAGATTTCATTAGTTTTTCTCTAGTGCCCTTTTTCTGTTCCAGGATGCCATCCAGGATACCACATTATTTTTAGTCATTACATCTTCTCAGGTTCCTCTGGGCTGTGACAGTTTCTCTAACTTTCCTTATGTTTGATGGCCTTCATAGTTTTGAGAGAACTGGTTAGGCATTTTATAGAATGTCTTTCAACTTGAGTTTGGATGATGTTTTCCTCATGGTTACAATGAAGTTATGGATTTTTTGGAGGAAGGCCACAGAGGTGAACTGCCATTTTCAGCACAACATATCAGGGGCGCAGGCTATCAACTTGACTAACTAATGATGTTAACCTCGTACATTGCTTTATTGAGATATAATTTACATATAATTAAGTTCACCCACCTAAAGTGTTCAATTCAGGTGTTTTTAGTATATACACAGAGCTGTGCAACCATTACCACAATCTAATTTTAGGACATTTTCATCATCCTGAATAGAAATCCTATACCCATGAGCAGTCACTGTCCACCTTCCCCAGCCCTAGGCAACCACTAATGTACTTTATGTTTCCATAGATTTACCTATCTGAATATCTCATATAATTGGAAACATGCAGTCTTTTGTGTATGACTAGTGTCTTTCACTTAGCGTAATGTTGTTAAGGTTCATCCATGTTGCGGGTTATATCAGTACTTCATTTCTTTTAATTGCTGAATAACATTCTATCCTATGTATATACCACATTTTATTTATCCACTCATTTGGGTGGTTTCCACTTTTTGCCTATAATGAATAATACTGTTATGAGCATTGGTGTACTAGTTTTTGTGTGCATGTATGTTTTTATTTTTCTTGGGTCTATAAGTAAGAGTGGAATTGCTGTGTTGCATATTGCTTTTTAAGTTACAAAGTATTCAAGAATATTAAACATTTAATATTTGATGTAATTCTGAAATAATTCTGATAATTATTACAATAATGCCTAGTAAAAGTACTAACTGATTTTACAGATCAGGACTCAAGAAAGATAAAGAGTAAAAGACAAAACTAAAATAGTTGGGACAACCCTCTTATGTTACTCTTGTAACTTGGAGAACAACTACAAGACAGAATAGCATGAATGAGAGGAAATGAGTAGTTTTGGAGAAAAGCATTATTTATTTATACAAATAAAAACTTTAATTTATCAGGCAAGCCTGTTTAGAGTGGGTTCAAGAGAAGATGGGAAAAGTGGATAGTGATTATAAGCATATCTTTTGAGTTTTTCTGGGAAAAGGAGTAGAAAAGCAGAAGGGCTGCCAGAGGGGGATGAAGAGTCTATTTTTTTAAAGATGAGAGACATCACAGCATGTTTGTTTGCTTAGGGAACAATCCCCATAGAGAGGGGAAATCTTATGATCCAGGAGAAAGAGAAAGAAGACAATGGAAGAACTATGTTCTTGAATAGGGAACAGAGTCCAGTGCCCAAGTGGTGTGGTTGGCCTCTTCTCAAGTGTAGACACAAAATTACTTTTTCAATATCTGCGTTTCTTTTCTTTTCTTTTCTTTTTTCTTAGCCACACTTGATCTAAGCAATCAAGATAATCTGGGAGAAAATGCCACTTTCTTGTCAATACCCTGAATCCTGAATGGAGTCCTAATAGCAGTTAATTGTTTAATTCCTTGGAATTAACAAAGTACTTTCATTGTCCTTAAACCATTTTCTGTTCATGTCCCAGTGAGATCTGTAGGACAGGTGTTATTATTCCCATCTCATTGATGAATGGAAACACCTCAGAGAAGCAGAGAAATAAGGTCATACAGCTCACATATAAATAGCAAAGCTAGTTATTAGACTAAGGTCTGTCAACTCTAAGTCTAATTTTCTTTCTAGATAATTACAAAAATCAACATATATGGTAAGCTGAAGCCTTCAAATTGCTGTAACATATATGCAATGGAATATTACTCAGTCATAAGAAAGAATGAAATAATTCCATTTGCAGCAACATGGATGGACCTAGATATTGTCGTACTGAGTGAAGTAAGTCAGACACAGAAAGACAAATATATGATATCACTTATATGTGGAATCTAAAAAAATGGTACAAATGAAATTATTTATAAAACAGAAATAGAGTCATAGATGTAAAAAAACCAAACATGGTTACTGGGGGGATGTGGGGGGGAGGGATAAATTGGGAGATTGGGATTGACATATACACACTACTTCGTGCCCCGGTCCGGGAAGATCCCACATGCAGCGGAACAGCTAGGCCCGTGAGCCACGGCCACTGAGCCTGCGCGTCCGGAGCCTGTGCTCCACAACGGGAGAGGCCACAACAGTGAGAGGCCCGCGTACCGCAAAAAAAAAAAAAGATAATTAATAAGGACCTACTGTATAGCACAGTGAACTCAGTACTCGGTAATGACCTATATGGGAAAAGAATCTAAAAAAGAGTGGATATATGTATATGTATAACTGATTTACTTTGCTGTACAGCAGAAACTAACACAACATTGTGAATCAACTATACTCCAATAAAAAATGTTTTTGAAGTATTTGGAAAGGATAACATTATCGGCAGGAATCATTGGTAGCCCTGGAATCACATATGATTTTTTGCCCCAAATTGGAGTGTTACATTTAGAAAGTACTGATTAGGGAGAAGAAAATTGTCTTATCAAGGCAGATAGGAATACCTTCATACTTTCACATTTAAAATGTGAAAGTAACAAAATGGAATAAAACATAAAATGGAATAAAAAAATAAAATGGAGGGCTTCCCTGGTGGCGCAGTGGTTGAGAGTCCGCCTGCCGATGCAGGGGACACGGGTTCATGCCCCGGTCTGGGAGGATCCCGCATGCCGCGGAGCCGCTGGGCTCGTGAGCCATGGCCACTGAGCCTGCGCGTCAGGAGACTGTGCTCCGCAACGGGAGAGGCCACAACAGTGAGAGGCCCGCATACCGCAAATAAATAAATAAATAAATAAAAATAAATAAAATGGAAACTTCTTTTTTGGGTTACAGCTCAATTAATAGTATGCCATTTATGAGGATCTGCTTACATAGAATCTGAGGACATTTTGATTAATTATCAGAGATTGGTTTATCAGTCTGCCTAGGAGGTCATGGGGAATGTTTGATACCTCAGTACTCTGGGAAATTTAGTTGGAATTCTTGTACTGATTCAGAAAAAAAAATTGATTTTTGATTCCATGTATGATTCAGAAAAAATCCTGTGCCTGGTCATGGGTCCTGCTATTATCTGGACATTCTCCCCTGGGAGATAAATGCTGTGGCATAGTCCTTCTGCATGTTAGTGAGGGACAAAGTGCAGTGGGCATAGAAGGAGCTGGAATTGGTGTCCAGCATCTTGGTTTCACAATCCACCTCTGAGTTCTGAGGAGATTGGGCAGGTCATATGACTTATGTCTGTCTGAACCTTATATTCCGAGCCAGTAAATACACAATCTGGATTCCTCTCAAAAGTCTCTCCAGTTTGA
Source organism: Physeter macrocephalus (assembly GCF_002837175.3). Taxonomy (NCBI): domain Eukaryota; kingdom Metazoa; phylum Chordata; class Mammalia; order Artiodactyla; family Physeteridae; genus Physeter; species Physeter macrocephalus. The sequence goes on along the minus strand of NC_041228.1, from coordinate 26,038,723 downwards.
ACATTCTGAGAAAATCGAACTTATATGTTATTAATGGTAACACAATATTCAGACATGTTTGTGATTATTTTCACATAATGGAATTTTGTTATTTGGGGATTATAAGGCCAGGCAAAGGGAAATAACACCTGGAGCATATGTATCCCTCAAGATGCTGATGAACTATAGGAAGAGATTCAGTTCGCAATCACAGTGATTGTTGGTAATCATCTTAATTGCTGCATTCAGAGAGGTGATGCAGTTTCTTGAAGTGTTGAAGAAATTACTAGAATTTATATTAATTTCCTGTAGCTATCTAAGAACACAGTGCACCTCTAGACACAGGACCCTGGTTTCCAGACCTACTATTATTTCTTTTTTAAAGTTCATTATAGGGCTTCCCTGGTGGCACAGTGGTCAAGAATCCACCTGCCAATGCAGGGGACACGGTTCGAGCCCTGGTCCGGGAAGATCCCACATGCCACGGAGCAACTAAGCCCAAGTGCCACAACTACTGAGCCTGTGCTTAGAGCCCACGAGCCACAATTACTGAGCCCAAATGCCACAACTACTGAAACCCGCATGCCTAGAGCCCGTGCTCTGCAACAAGAGAAGCCACCGCAATGAGAAGGCTGCACATGGCAACGAAGAGTAGCCCCTGCTCGCTGCAACTAGAGAAAGCCCACGTGCAGCAATGAAGACCCAATGCAGCCAAAAGTAAAATAAATAAAATAAAATTTTAAAAAGTAAAGTTCATTATAACTGAAATATTGTTGAAGACATGGAGTTATAGAAAGATATAGAGGTATCACTTTGAGAAGAAAGCAAATAATTAAATCCTTTTTTAGGAGTACTGTCAATTTAAAAACTGAATTTATAGAAGATTTAAAAAGAATAGCCAGTCAAAAATTACTTAATAAAATGTACCAAGGCCCATTCAAACCTTTGGCTGTCATTTAGGTGCAGAATATCTAAATTTCAGGGCAATCTGAAAAAGCTTTCTTAGAACTAAAAAGGCAAAGTCATATTACAGGAAGTGACAACCACATCAGTAAATGCACTCAAAGAATATTTACCACTTTTATGAGTGATCATCAAGAGCATCTAAGGCTAACTTCAGTCTGTAAACAGGCTCTTTATCAATATTGGATCCCACATTCTATAATGCTAAAGCTCTGTTTTGGCTTCATGAACAAAGTAAATCAACAACTAACTTTTATAGTACTGCATAACAGGTTGGGAGAAGGCCTTTGTATGCATGCCTGTGATAAAATAAGTGTCCAATTAACAGTTGAATTATTATTGAGTAAATACTTATTTTTTGCAAATGTTAAAATGTAATTGTGGAGGTCTGTGTGGGTGTAGGGCTCTTTAAATTAGCAAAGTGCTCTAGTTCTTGCACTTCTGACTGGAATATCCCCATTTTCAGAAGTGTACGTCCTTCAGGACACAGTTTGTTGGTTAATGGACATAAAAGTTAGCCTCTAATCTTCTAATGCCATTTTTTGAAGGGTGACAATACATTCTGTGTTTGGAGACTATCCACGTTCTCCTGCATTGCTGCATATTAGCAAAGTGTTCTGTTACTGGGAATATTTTGCTCTCAGATGGCCTGTGATCAATGTGATCAATGTGATCAATGACTTCTTGCATTTTGTTACATCAGTTGAGCCAATTAAAGGAAAAACTTGACTGCACAATTACATAAATCTGAATTTAGCCAAGCTTCTACAATGATTGGGGTGCTCTGGAATTTTCCACTTTCAGCTTGTTCTACTTTGTTCTGACTTAGTATCTGCACAGACAGTTTTAAAAAGAGTTATAATCAATGTGGGGTGCTTCATATCCTGGTGTGAGATCATTGACGGGATTTAAAAATTAATGATGGGGCCAGAAAAGGGCTTGGAATCAACTCAAAGTCAGTTAAAGTATAATAAAAGTGAATAAAGGCTGAGTGGTGATTCATGGTGGAGAGATTGTGGACTGTCATATCCTGTGTTGTGAATTACTTACAGATTTCTTCACAAGAAGCCACACGGGGATGCTAATGCATGGGTTCTTGACTCCACCTGTCAAGTACTATATCTAAATGTTCTACTCAGAATAGCCATTCTGGCAAGAATTCTGAAGTGTTTTCTGGGCTCTACTCTGATTAAAAAGGTCCATAAAAATGTTAGCAGAGGTTCACAGTAGAGAAACTGTGGTTGTATTTGGTGATGCTGAGGAAGGAGAAGTAGTGATTAAGTGAAAAAAATGGTGCTACAAGATTTTTCAAGTATAAATTTTAAGTGTGGTATATCCAGTGAAATTGAAAAAAAATTTCTTCACAATTCTAGGGGTGTTGAGGAAGGTGGACTTGTCCAGCAGAGCTGTTTCTTGAGTAAGACGATTGTGGGGACAGGACCCTAGACTCCGTGTCCCAGGGGGGCTTCATGTGCCAGTAGAGCCACAAGTGGTCACTGCTGTTGGTAAGATACAAGAGCACAGATGAGAGCTGAAGTAACAGGGTGGTATATTTCTGTGCAGAACACGATGTGACCCTTCTGTTGTGACACGTCCAGGTCTCCAGAATAATCACTGAGCGTCTCCAAAAATACCAAGTGTGAGTCACTTCTTGTGGGAAATGGGCAGAGCTCTGCACCCAACTCTGATGTGGGATGAACCCACAAAGCTTGTACTTTCTTTCAAGAGCAAAGACAGGCAGAGGCACAGACACCTGAAGAGTGAGAAAAAGTGATGGAACGTTGAGCTGTCCCAGTTAGTAGAGCTAGGGTTCAGGGTAAAATTACACCAACACCTCTCAGGGTAAGAGAGACCCTGAGTGGCCGTAAGCCTCACTTTCTGAGAATCTCTGAGAATCTGTGTTAGATGGGGACTGTGAAGTATTTCTTAACATGTTTCAGTCTAGAATGAAGAAAAATGGATGAAAATGAAAGGTATTCCAATCTAGCAATGGGAATTGGCAGATGAAGGAGAGAAAGAGAATTAAGATTTATGAAATACTTACTATGTACCAGACAATGTGCTTGGCATTTTCTTCATGATAGCCCTACTTTATCTGCATTTTACAAAGGGTAAGACTGATGCTGAGAAATGTCATACGTTAAGGAATAAAGCCACAGTTTAAAAACATGTATAAACATGTATATTTGACTCCAAAGTCTCCTTATCCTCCTCACTATAATACCTTGAATTGGGGGAAGAAATACTTTTTTCCTGAAGTTTGCAAAACCAAAAAGAAAAAAAAAAACCCAAAAACGTGCTGCTTAAAGGTTGGAATTGATGAAGGCTGTATGTGCAGGGGAGCAGGGAGGAAGAAAAACTAATTCTTAAGGGAACCTTCCTACACTGTTGGTAGGATTGTAAATTGGTGCAGCCATTATGGAAAGCAGTACGGAGGTTCCTCAAAACAATAAAAATAGAGTTACCATATGATCCAGCAATCCCACATATGGGCTGGGCATATTCCCGGAAAAGATGAAAATTCTAATTCCAAAAGATACATGCAACCCACTGATCATAGCAGCGCTATTTACAATAGCCAAGACATGGTAGCCACTTAAATGTCCAATGACAGATGAATGGATAAAGAAGATGTGCTATATATACACAACGGAATACTAATCAGCCATAAAAAATGGATGAAATAATGCCATTTGCAGGAACATGGATGGACCTAGAGATTATCACACTAAGTGAAGTAAGCCAGACAGAGAAAGACAAATACCATATGATATCACTTATATGTGGAATCTAAAATATGATACAAATGAACTTATTGACAAAACAGAAATAGACTCACAGACATAAAAAACAAATTTATGGTTAGCAAAGGGGGAAGGGTTGGGGAGGGATAAATTAGGAGTTTGGGATTAGCAGATATAAACTACTATATATAACATAGATAAACAACAAGGTTCTACTGTATAGCACAGGGAACTATATTCAATATCTTGTAATAAACCATAATGGAATAGAATATGAAAAAGAATATATATATATATATTTATCAGAATCACTTTGCTATACACCAGCACTAACACAACATTGTAAATTACTTCAATTAAAAATACTTCAATTTTTACTTCAATTAAAAAAAAGGGCCGAGATGATGTTAAAAGAAAGCCTCATTCTTAGTTCAACACAGTGTTTACGTCTCAGCACCTAACAAAGATATTCCTATTCATACTGCGATACTAAGTCCGGATAGAACATATTTTTGGAATGTTTCTGATTTCAAGTTCTTCTGCTAAGAGTAGAAAGCAGCTGTGTGCTAGGTAACATGTGCAGCTAGACTTGAGGATTAGATGCAAAACTTGCTGCAACACTAGCAACTATTGTAGGGTGGAGGTTTCGATATTGATTACAGAGACCGATAATTGTGCATGATGAAAGGCTGGCTTCCTTCCTTTTACTTGGATGTTTTCTTGTTCACAGGAGGAGGATATATGGAAACATGCTGGGAAGGGAAAAACTCAGCTGGCACACCTGGGATTCAACTTATAATATCTCAATTTAGAAAATGAAATGTCAGCCTGAATTCTTTCATGAGCCATGCTGGAACAATGCTGCAGTTCATCTGCCGTGGGTTGAATGTCCTATTTAGTCTTTTCTGAGTGTTCTCTCTTCCAGGTAAGTTATTGGAGAATGGCTAAGCATGTGGAAAAGCTTGTCTTAATAAGTCTTGCTTTGGTTTCCTTACCTTTGTACCTAGGGTATGTTTAGTTCCTTTGATCATTTTTCTCATTAGAATGAGACCTTAGAAATTCTGAATGAGGCATCTTGGCTGGCTTTGAGCTGGGAATCCAGTTACTGGCTATCACTGGCTTCAGTATCTATGAAGATATTGATCCTTTCTGAGGGAGCTATTTGCCAATCTCATCTCTCCCCTGTGCTTCTCTGGCCTCAGGCGGGAAACACTGTAGACTGTAATACAAACAAGTGATCCCTTAGCTGCTCACCCACCAGGGGATGGGAAATCAATGAGAATATTTTAAGATGTAGAATATGAATGATGGAAGGCAAGGGAGGTAATCTCTAAATAGCAGTAAAGCTCTCAGGGTGGCCAAACTTTTAGTGGGCATTTAGTTGTCTTGCTTCTAAAGGTCTTGGACAAAGTCCCTCATCATGGGGCTGAGAGCACTGGGAGGCAGCCAACTCCTTCTCTACCTGTATCTGTCCCTGGAGAGACAGCCCGTACCATGCTTGGGTCCATCTGGAGTTACAGAGTTAATTTTCTAGCTGTCCCAAAAGAACCCACAGAGACAGCCAAAAATGGGTGAGATACGTTTCTTTTCTTCAGCAAGCTATAAATTCAGCATTTTCACTGAATTTAACATTCTGATGTCTTAAACATGGGTCTTAGAAGATTTGGTTTGAAATTTTAGCTTCACTAGTCATTACCATTCAAAGCTTTCTGGAGCCTTGGTGTCTGTATTTAATATAGGAAAATATATGTTTGAAGATTAATTGCAAGGAGGACGTGAAAACAATACTCTCTAAAAATAGAGAGTGGTGGGTATAAACCCTTCTCTAAGTTCCTTTCATCTCTTGCTGTTTATTTCTTCTGTACTAATAATCACATTCTGAAGAGATCCTGTTGCTTCATTTGGTTCTTTGTTTATAGTCTCTTTTTTGTCCTTAGAATGATGAGGGCTCCTTGAGGATCCCTGTTCTACCTGACATGCAAGGAACAATGTGAAGGTCTGGTACCGAGCAGGTGCAATAAATGTTCAGGAAAGAAATGAATGTACAAATGAAGAAACAATTCACTAACGCTATTCTAAGTTTTGCTCCCTCCATGGAATTCCACATGGTTGTTTGATACTTCCAGCCCTAATTGCAAATGTCATTCTTATTTTGGGTCTGTTTTCTTTCCTGGTACATAAGATCTTGATGGTGGGAATAATGTGTAGTGCACATTTTTATCTCTAGCCCCTGAGGCAAGGTTTGGCATCAAAAAATGCTTGAAGTTAAAAATTAAAATCAGTGTGTAAAGATTCAGTGTCCAGAAGGGTCATGATAGATCAGACTGAAATTATGTTGAAGAAAATTTCTGGGGAATAGTCTGTAGAAATGAATTGTTGGATATATTGTTATGAAGAACTTATGAAATGTAAAGAGCTAAAGAGATGCTAACTCAATATGATTTATGCTGAGTTCATTTCCCATTACTGGATGTTGACTGATACTTTGTTAATGTATATACCAAAGTAAGGTGAAGTTTGCCTCCAAAAGATATAAATCTCACTTTACAGCCATTCTTGTTCTGTTCTTATCTGCTGCTGCCAAATTTAGTTATCTGTGGCTTCTCTGTCACTCATGAAACTGTAGAAAACTATTTTTCTAGATATCACTCTTAAATTTGTATTTTTAGAACCTATTGAAATCAAGGATCCTCCCAGGTAACAGGCAAAGCATTTTCTTTAGGAGATACAGTCAAGTGAAGGCAGGGGATATAGTAGCTGCTAACTTAGCCTGCCTGTGATAAGCTTGAAGTTTTCTGTTTTGAGTAATTTTGTGGAATTCAAACATGTTTATTTAATATGTACTTATCATTTGTTTTTGAACACCTGTCATTTACCAGTGCCTGTACTAAGTATATAATACTTTTACAAACTCTTAAATAGGAATAGTTCAGGGGTCAGCAATCTTTTACTATAAAGGACGAGATAGTAAATATTTTAGCTTTTTTGGGCCATATAGTCTTTGTCTCAACTACTTAACCTGGCTATTGTAATGCAAAAACAGCCATAAACAGCACATAAATGACCAGGCATGGTTCTGTTCCATTAAAACTTTATTTAGAAAAACAAGCAGTTGAACTGTATTTGGCCCATGACTGTAGTTTGCCAACCAACTGAAGAGTTGAACACTTTAAATAAAACAACAAATGGCATATAATATATTTCAAACTATTGTTGTATTTTATGACTAATTTTTTTCAAGTTCTTCATTTCATTATCAACAGAGCTTATGAGAAATATAAACCAAATAATGCTGGCTTTTAGCTCGTGAACCAAAGTTGTGATTTAAAATTTGATTTCTCTTATGACAGAGTCATGGTTAGCATTACCTCTCTAAAAAACACCACCTAAAAAATGTAATGTTAACACTGTACTTTCAATAATCCTGTGAACTACTTTTCTAGAAGATATGATGCACTCTCATGGGCGATTAAGTCAGGAGTGTTGCAGAAACCAGTATAGGAGCCAGTTGGAGAAGGTGCATTTACATGTTGTTTGGTAGTTGGTCCTCCTGTCCCTAAGCAAGCCAGTCCTTTGGTTTTTATATCAAACCCTCCTAATTTACTAATGTCAAAGACTCTTCTTTTACAACAGTCACTCTGTGCTGGTATCCTGGTCCCACCAGTTACCAATTGTTAGACTTTGGGCACTACTGAAACTATTTCTGAGTCTCAGTTTTCTCTTCAGAGAAATGGTGAAAGAAATTTTACCTGCCTCCCAGGGTTTTTGTGTGGAAACATGAGATGATGTAGATCAAGTGCTTATGTTAGGGCTTGGGACATAGCAAATGCTAGAACAGCGAAAGGTACTTTTGAACCTAATAATAGAAAACAATCATTACTTACTATGCATCAAGTCCTGTTCTAAGTGCTTCATTTACACATTAGCTCATTTAATCTCAACAATAGTATTGTGAGGAAGGTACTATCATCTCCATTTTACAGATGAGGGAACCCATATACCACTTACAAGGGGTAAAACTGGGATTTGATCTAATAGGCAGTTTGTCCCAATCTGCTCTTTAACTACTCCGGCTGCCATCGAAAAAATGGAATTCTCTTATCCTGTCCCTAAAAAGGCAACTGTCTCTTCTTCCCCAGTTGAGAAGGGAGGATAGAGGTTGTCAGACTTTCTCTTACAAAAATGAAGAGGCCTAACGCTGTATTTGGGTAAAGGAACATTTATCACAAAACTCTCTCAATCACTGACCTTCCCAGAGGTCCCTATTCCTACCGCTGGGAAATACTTCAGTTCTGAATTTGAACGTAAAATGCATTTTCTTTTAGAATAAGTGCTATATCCGTTTATGAAATATAATTAAATAGTATCACTAATGCTATACTTCCTGTGCATAAAAGCCAAATGACTAATGTAAGCCAGCCTGTTTTAACATTTCATCAATGGGAAAAACCCTGTTGTTTCAGGCATTGATTTATAAATGACATTTACTAATGCCTGCATATAGAATCAAAATAACACTGCACTCCGCAAATGGGCTATTTATTTGATATCTCTGACTGTCCTATTTAAAAGCATACCCCTCCTATTTCAAGTTTTCATATCCTCCTTATCTGCTTAATTTTTCTCTACAATCTGATACACCATGTATGTTTGTTTATATATTATGTGTATTTATTCCCTGATCCCCACCTCCCCCCCGCCCCCCGTTAGAATGTAAGGTCTATGGGACAGGGATTTTTGTCTTATTTTTTCATCACTCTTCCTCAAGGTCTAAACAGTGCCTGGATCATTCAAGCAGGTGTTCAACACATTTTGTGGAATGAATGAATCAATTTAACTGTCACATATATAAGAAGAAGTTCCCCTTTTCTTAGGCAGATAGGCTCACTCTATACCTAATCTCTGAGATGCTAGTACCATGGGCAGGTATGTGAGGAAGTAGAGTATAGTTGCTATCAGAGGGTTTAGATGAGATGTTAGGATTAAACTCTTTCCCCTCCTATTTTTTGACTGGGGGCCCTGAGCTTAATGTTGCTAAACCTCAGACCCCTCACCTTTAAAACTGAGATGAGAAAATTATGTCTATGTCAGAGGCACAAATGAGATGAGATGTGAAAATCCCTGAGAAACATGCCTGGCTCAGTGTAGCAAAAGCTCAATAATATTACCTATCAAAAAGGTTAATAAACAACTGACACCTAGGCAAGTGGGACAGACTACTTGCTGGGTTACTTTGGTGGGAGGAAGACAAGGCAAGTGGCCTGGGGCATGATTTTAACTGAAGAATCTAAGGTAGCATATTTAAACAGTGACTCTCCACCTGGGGTGGGGAGGCTTTGAGGAGGGTTGTAAGAATCTCTTGGAAGTTTCAGCCTTTTCCAGTAAGCGGCCTGAGGTGACTGCTAAAAATGGTTCACTATTCACTTGACCGAGAAAACCCCACAAAATCATTCAAGTCAAGAGGTTCAAATCTTTGTGCTCACTTTAAGAACACTCATGAAAACTGCCCAGGCCATTAAGGGTATGCATATCCGAAAACAGTTTTGTGAATTTTATCCTTGCTAATCACCATGCTTCAAGTTGTCTTCATGACAAATTATTGGTGTTTTTGAAAGAGTAGTTTATATTCCTCCATGTTACTAAATAACTTGACTCTACCCTTAATATTGGGATTGTACTGAGTCAGTTTAGTTGAGGCAGGAAGATGGCCTTATTGAATAAATAGAATTCTAGTTCTAATATCTCTACTCTGTAACTCTTTAAAAGACAGCAGCAGCATCTGAAAGAGGGTCTACATTTACATCAGTTTGCAAAAATTATTGTGCCTTCCTTAAATGCTACCAAGAGTTTCATAATGGTCATTAAAAATTATTTGAGAAAATTCATACCATCACAGCCTAGAAATTTATGTCTTTTGGCTGAGTTTCATAGGACCATGAGTTTTCTTTTGGTGCCTCAGTTTTCATGATTCAAAAAAAAAAGTTCCAGAGTGCACGGATAATTTTCTATTTTAAAGCATGTTTAGAAGGGGACAAGAAGCCTGATATGATTTAATAACCTCTTTTGATTAATTATTCTGAGGAAATGGGTGGAGTTGGGGAGGAGCCAGCAACAGAAGCTGTTATTCATTAGCTTAAGAGCCACAGTGAATAACAGCAGTTTTCCACCTGTCTGAATTTTGGGTCTGCATTGGATTTTGAGTGGCTGGCACAGACTTCTTGAGATGGGAGAGCTCCCCTGAGGAATAAAAAAATATTCTGTGTGATGCTGAAGTGTGAAGAGTAGCACTAATAGAGAAAAGGGTTATTATGTGGAGCCTCTCTGGCTTTTGCCTTTAGCATCTCAAGAGTCTTGGTGAGGCATAGGAAGTATGCTTGCATTTGAACAAGAAGGGTCAAGCACCCTCAATCGTGTGGATCCCTATTTATTAAGGGTTTCTGCACCTCATGATACCCTCTTTCTCTGAGATACAGTCAAGAGCAAAGTTAAAGGACTGTGTGCAAAATGGAGTGTGTTGCTTTTGTCCCAAGGCTAATTACTTTTATGTGTGTTTCCAAAATCCTCTAAAGATAAAGTGGACAAATATCATATGATATCACTTATATGTGGAATCTTAAAAAAAAAAGGGTACAAATGAACTTATTTACAAAACAGAAGTAGAGTCACAGATGTAGAAAACCAACTTATGGTTACCAGGGAATAAGGGGGGTGGTGAGGGATAAATTGGGAGATTGGGATTGACATATACATACTACTATATATAAAACAGATAACTAGTAAGAACCTGCTGTATAGCACAGGGAACTCTACTCAGTACTCTGTAATGACCTATATGGGAAAAGAATCTAAAAAAAAGAAGAGCGGATATATGTATATGTATAACTGATTCATTTTGCTGTACACCTGAAACTAACACAACATTGTAAATCAACTATACTTCAATAAAAATTTAAAAAATAAAATAAAGTGGAAAGAGCCAAGATGTTTGAGGGGAAGGAAAAACAGACTGAACACTAGGCATGTCAGCTGAGAATGCTGATAAAGGAGAGATCTGGCTCTAGGTGGTGAGGAAGGAGTTACTGCCCATGAGCTGGTCCTATTCACGATTTTTTTTTTTTTAACATCTTTATTGGAGTATAATTGCTTTACAATGGTGTGTCAGTTTCTGCTTTATAACAGAGTGAATCAGTCATACATATACATATGTTCCCATGTCTCTTCACTCTTGCGTCTCCCTCCCTCCCACCCTCCCTATCCCATCCCTCTAGGTGGTCACAGAGCACTGAGCTGATCTCCTTGTGCTATGCGGCTGCTTCCCACGAGCTATCTATTTTACGTTTGGGAGTGTATATATGTCCATGCTACTCTCTCACTTTGTCCCAGCTTACCCTTCCCCCTCCCCATATCCTCAAGTCCATTCTCTAGTAGGTCTGTGTCTTTATTCCTGTCTTAACCCTAGGTTCTTCATGACCTTTTTTTTTTTCTTAGATTCCATATATATGTGTTAGCA
>NC_041228.1:25992243-26027454 GCF_002837175.3 Physeter macrocephalus | reverse complement strand
CTCCATACTGTTCTCCATAGTGGCTGTATCAATTTACATTATTCCCACCAGCAGTGCAAGAGGGTTCCCTTTTCTCCACACCCTCTCCAGCATTTATTGTTTCTAGAGTTTTTGATGATGGCCAATCTGACCGGTGTGAGATGATATCTCATTGTCGTTTTGATTTGCATTTCTCTAATGATTAATGATGTTGAGCATTCTTTCATGTGTTTGTTGGCGATCTGTATATCTTCTTTGGAGAAATGTCTATTTAGTTCTTCTGCCCATTTTTGGATTGGGTTGTTTGTTTTTTTGTTATTGTGCTGCAAGAGTTGCTTATAAATTTTGGATATTAATCCTTTGTCAGTTCTTTGGTTTGCAAATATTTTCTCCCATTCTGAGGGTTGTCTTTTTGTCTTGTTTATGGTTTCCTTTGCTGTGCAAAAGCTTTTAAGTTTCATTAGGTCCCATTTGTTTATTTTTGTTTTTATTTCCATTTCTCTAGGAGGTGGGTCAAAAAGGATCTTGCTGTGATTTATGTCATGGAGTGTTCTGCCTATGTTTTCCTCTAAGAGTTTGATAGTTTCTGGCCTTATATTTAGATCTTTAACCCATTTGGAGGCAGGGCTCCCCATGGAAATTTTGGCAAATGTAGAAATCCCTGCCCTGTGGCAATGCATCACATCTGATGTGATCTGGCCCTTTGTCCTAAGATCCTTGCCTCAATGAAGGGGAATGAAGTGCTAAATGTGAAACTGTACCCGTTGTGGATGTGTCACTTGCTGCAACAGAAGCGGAAACAACCTTGAGGACAATGAAATTGCTCATCTAAATAGGGCACCACGCATAAAGACCTCTGATTGTCCGAACAAAGTGATGGATTTTCCTAATTTGCTGGAGAAGATGTTTACTGGGAATAAGTCCCAGAGGAGGTCCACTGCAAGTACTCAGACATCACTAAGGAATTAGATCGCCTGTAATTTACTACTGCTCCAGTTCATTTTTTCTAAACAGGAATGCGACTGAACACTGTTACCATTCTACCTGTCATCTACTTTTCCCATTTCCCACAACGAACTGCCATGTCCCCTCCGTCTGCCATTGCCCCTTCATTCTCAATCAATATTGTCCATCTTATCACTGAGAAAATAGAGACCAGCTTGTGAGAACTCACCACTTCCTGCCCCAGAACTTAAAACTGATCTGCAACATAGTCATCCTCATCTCTTTTCCTTGTATCTTATTCATTTCCTCTTTCATTCACTCACTTTTCCATTTATTTATTTAACAAACATTTATTGGGTACCTCTATGTGCCAGGCACTGTGCTAGGTGCTAGGTGATGTAAATGGGTCAGTGACTTAGACACAAAGCCTGCTGACAAGGAAAACAAGGATGCACCCTTTTCTCTCCAAGGCTGACTGCTTTGCCTACACTCTTTATGGTATCCCTTCTTTCATCCTCAGGAATGGTGCTCTCTCCATACTCAGTCTCACTTGTGTATCTACAAATAATTCCTCCCACTCTACCAGCTCTTTCCCATCAGGATTTATACAGGCTCAGGTTTCTTCATCTTAAGAAATAAAATACAAGTAAAACAAACATAAATACCCTGCCCTGTTTCTCACTGTCATTATTGCTCTCTCTCTCATAATCAAGTTTGTTAAGACAGCTGTTTACTCTTACTCTCTTTCCAGTCTTTTTCCACTTAGAAATTCATTCACCAACTCCATGAGATCTGATTTATTCCCCCCTACACTTTATGGAAACGCTACTCACAAAGGTTACCAATGCATGTTTTAGGTGCTTTTTCAGTTCTTATCTTTTCCTCTTTATTGATCACTATTGAAAGTCCCTTCCTCTGGCTTTTGGGACTCTACTTCTCCTGTTCTTCCTCCTTCCTCTTTGGCAATTTCTTCTGTTTATTTCATCCCAGTCTCCCTACAATTCTAGCTACTCCAGGGTTTCCGTTCCATTCCACAAAATTTCTTCCTGTAATTATACTTAATCCGGAGTCTTCCACAAACCTGATTTGTTCTCAGATCTGTATCTCTGGGCCAGATGTTTCTTCTGGGCTCTAATTCTATATTTCTAACTACACCCGTGTATCCTATTGACACTTCAAATACTACGAAGGCAGAACGGAATTTAACATGCTCACCCCCACCCCCTGAAATATGTTCCTCCACCAATTGTCTTCATTTAGGGAAATTACACTATCCAATTAATAATAACGTTTATTATTTTCATGTTCCAGGTACTCATATGGGCATGAGATTCCAGAATGCAGACTCTCAATTGTCATACCACTGTTTCTCTCAATGGTGCAAGTGTTTGAGTCCTTTCTCTCCCCATTTCTACACATCTACATATATCAAATCTATTGGTTCTATTCCAGATGTATCTACTTCTTTCTACCCTCACTGCTATTTACCCCATCATGTTAGGCCTTTGCAGAATTACTCAGATTATCTTGCCCATATCGTTGCAGCACTCTCCTAACTAATGCCCTTGACTTTGATCTAATCCTTTGCCTACTGAAAACAGTGATCGTCCTCAAGTATAAATGTAATTATAATACACCTTGCCTTGCAGTCTCCCAGTGACTTTTCATAGCCTTTAGAATATTGTCCAAATTCTCAATATCCTAGATTAAGACTTTATTTCCTGGTTTAGTCTCCTCTTTTGTTGCCCAGCCTTAATGAGCTACTTGCAGTTCTTTGGACGGATTGTGTTCTTTCTGGACTCCTGGTCTTCAACGGTACAGTTTCCTTTGCACAAAACATCTTCCTTCCCTTCTTCACCTACAAAGCTTCTATTAATTTGCAAGGCTCAGTTTAGGAGTCTTCTTTTCCAGAAGGCCTTCTTGATGCCCACCTTTCCCCAAGCCATCTAGGTCAGGTAACACTAATCTGTGCTTTTTCCCGTGATAACACTTATTCCTTTATGGCTTTAATGATCAGTTTACTTTCATGTTTTTTCCTGTTAGACTGTGACCTTTTTGTGAGCAGGAACTCTGACTTTTTCATTTTTATATCCTAGTGTCTAATACAGTGCCTGACCTATAGTAGGTTTTCAATTGAATCATAAATGAGTAGGTACGAATTTGTCCTTGCTTCCACTATTTTCCCATTGCATATAAGAATGCACTGGGGCTTCCCTGGTGGCGCAGTGGTTGAGAGTCCGCCTGTCGATGCAGGGGACACGGGTTCGTGCCCCGGTCTGGGAGGATCCCATATGCCACGGAGCGGCTGGGCCCGTGAGCCATGGCTGCTGAGCCTGCGCGTCCGGAGCCTGTGCTCCGCAACGGGAGAGGCCACAACAGTGAGAGGCCCGCATACCGCAAAAAAAAAAAAAAAAAAAAAAAGAATGCACCAGAAGGGACTGTAATAATTGAACAAGGCCATCTTTAATTCCAGGATCATACCTCCACTGTGCACTACAGTTGGTTTATACAAAAGTAGTGACTCGATTGCTCTTAACTTATTCAGAGACTTGTCTAATTGATTTGTAAAGAAATTCCTGGTGGTCCATTCTAGCACTTTATAATATCTAGTCAAATATTTCTCCTGTAAATTCACCCTGAATCTGAGCTTCTTTCTATCTTTCCCAGTAGAACAGAAACTATCTCAGTGCACACTTTTCTCTCACTGTTCCCACCCAGATTTTTCTATATGCATAATATTTCAAATGTTTGCCAAGTAGAATCACTCACAAAGCTGAACTCTTATCAGAGGAAACACAGCAGGGTGTCAATACTGCACATGGGTCACTTGACTTTAAAAATGATCTTTGAAAAGTGATGGGGTGCTCTGCATTTACTCTGTCTCTTTCCTCTCTCATTCTCATGATCATGCCACCTCGCTCACTGAGTCACTTCCTTATTTTCAAAGCTAAGAGCTGCTGCCTGCGGAAAGTATGCTGAATTCTCCCAGAGTCATAAATCCACATAAGACTCAAACAGCAAAGGCACGGAATGGAGAGGCAGAGGATGCTTTACTTACTTGCAGCTACTATAGAATTATGTTCAGGCAATCTATCCAAGAGAGACAGCTTTTGGCACAAAGTGTTGTTTATAAAAGGTTGCGATATTTTCTTTTCCAAAATAATATTATCTATTTTTATTTCAACTAAATATGGATGTCAGGTGTTTTACATTATTCATCCTATTCCATGTGCACATGTATTTAGCCTTGTTTAATTTTCAGAGCTAATTTAATTTTTAGTTTATTCAAGTTCTTTTCAGGTGCCTCCCATGAAGCTCTGAAGAGCTGTGTTTGACTCTAGTGGCAAGGACACAATGTCCCAGTTTTAGATAAATCCACTTATTAATTTAATCGAACCTTCTCGCTCTCCTTGGCTCATTCTTCTTTCTTTACTTTCCCTCCTAACTGGAATCATCCACTACAGCTATGCCTTTGACACTCTGGCTGTTCAAGGAGGAGGAAATTGTGTGGTGTGGTTTTTTTAAATCTGTAGCAAAGAATCCAGTCATCTTCTAGCCTCCTAAATGCAGACATTCCTCCAGAACTAGGTTTTTGTCAGTCTGTCCTTCCATTTTAAAAAATTCAACTCTAGCCAGAGTCCGGATCAAGATGGTGGAGTAGGAGGATCTTGAGCTTACCTCCTCCCAGGACACACCCAAACTACAACTATATATAGAACAACTATCTCTGAGAACAACCTGAAGACTAGCAGGACAGCTTTTCTACAACTAAGGATATAAAGAAAAGGCCATATCGAGATGGGTAGGAGGGGCAGAGATGTGGTACGGTCAGAACACACAACCCCAGTTCAGTGGTCCACACGTGGGAGGGATATCATGATCATCGAATTCCCCTCTGAGGAGCTAGGGGTCTGAGCCTTACATTGGGCTCCTCAGCCCAGAGGTCCTGCACTGGGAAGATGAGCCCCCATAATAGCTAGCTTTGAAATCCAGAGGGCCTTATGGCCAGGAGAGCTGGAGGGCTGTGGAAAACTGAGATTTCGCTCTTAAAGGGCTTGCACATAAACTCGTTCCCTCTGAATCCCAGCACAGAGGCAGCAGCTTGAAAAGAACCTGGGTCGTATACAAAGGAGAATCATTGACTAACATAAAGGCAGCTACCAGAGGCACAGGTATCTGGCGGCACTTTCTCTGGGAACGAAAGCACTGGTGGGTGCCAATTTTCTTTTACTTTCCTTTCACCTAGCTGGCCCAGTGCTGGCAAGTGCCATTTCTGTCACACTCCATCAACCTAGCTAAAACCGTGCTCCCCATCCTGGTGTT
The DNA here is from genome assembly GCF_002837175.3 of Physeter macrocephalus. NCBI lineage: Eukaryota > Metazoa > Chordata > Mammalia > Artiodactyla > Physeteridae > Physeter > Physeter macrocephalus. The sequence goes on along the minus strand of NC_041228.1, from coordinate 26,022,207 downwards.
CTCTGGGACCCACCTCACTCAAACCACCTGTCCTGGCTGGCCCCTCTGAAGTGGCTCTTGTCCTCCCCAACCTGTCAGGCTATTCTAGCTGGCACAGTGCCCCTTCAAAGTGGCTTCAGCTACAGGAAGCCAGCCCCACATATCGATGTATCAGCAGCAATCGAGGTTGGACCTCCCAGCCAGCTGCACTGAGGGCCAGCCCTCATATCAGCATGCCTGCAGCAGTTGCAGACAGGTTTTGTAGACAGCTGGGCCAGGGACCAGCCCTGTCCACCAGGGAGTCTGCAGCAGTTGTGGCTAAGCCACACAGCTAGCTGGCCTGGGAACCAACTCTGTCCACCAAGAGGTCTGCAGCTATCATGGCTCAATCACAGTAGGAGGACATGCACATCCCACACAGGGGATACCCTTGGAGCACCTGCCTCTTTTGACTAGGTGAGATCATACCACTGAGCCCCACAGAACACCTTTATATAAGGCCATCCTTTCAAGACTGGGAGACATAGCTGATATATATAATATAAAGAAACAAACACAGAAAGTTAGGCAAAATGAGGAGACAAAGAAATACCTTCCAAATGAAAGAAAAAGACAAAACCCCGGAAAAAGAACTAAATGAAACAGAGATAAGGAATTTACCAGATAAAGAGTTCAAAGTAATAGTGTTGTAAAGATGATTACAACACTCAGGAGTAGAACGGATGAACTCAGTGAGAACTTCAACAAAGAGGTAGAAACTATAAAAAAAGAACCAATCAATATTTTTTAGTAACTGAACTAAAAAATTCACTAGGGGGAATAAACAGCTATTTAGAGGATGCAGAAGAATGGATCAGTGTTCTGAAAGACAGGGTAATGGAAATCACCCAATTAGAACAGCAAAAAGGAAAAAGAATAGTTTAAAAAAATGAGGATAGTTTAGAGACCTTTGGAACAACATCAAGTGTACTAACATTCACATTATAGGGGTCCCAGGAGAAAAGAGAGAGAAAAAGACAGAAACCTACTGGAAGAAATTATGTCTGAAAATTCCCTAACCTGGTAAGGGAAACAGACAATCAAGTCCAGGAGGCAGAGACGCCCAAATGAGATGAATTGAAAGAGACCCACACCAAGACACATTATAATTAAATTATCAAAAGTTAAAGATAAAGAAAGAATCTTAAAATCAGCAAGAGAAAAAAACTAGTTATGTACAAGGGAATCCCCATAAGTATATCAGCTAAATTTTCAGAAGAAATTTTATAGGCCAGAAGGGATTGGCATGATGTATTCAAAGTACTGAAAGAAAGAAAAACTCAAAACCAAGAATATTCCACCCTGCAAGGTTACAATTCAGAACTGAAAGAGAGATAAATAGTTTCCCAGAGAAGCAAAAGTTAAAGGAGTTCATCACTACTAAACCAGTCTTACAAGAAATGTTAAAGGACTTCTTTAAACAGAAAAAAAAAAATGCCATAACAAGAAACAAAAAAATTATAGAAGAACAAATTCACTAGTAAAGGCAAGCATACAATAAATGTAGTGGATCAACTATCTATAAAGCTAGCATGAAGATTGAAAGACAAAAGTAGTAAAAATCATCTATACCTAAAATAATTAGTTAAGCAACAAACAAAATAAAAATATGTAAAATACAATGTAAAAAAATACAATGTGGGGTAGGGGGAGTAGCAAATTGAATTCAACAGTACATTAAAAGGATCATATACCACGATTAAGAGGGATTTATTATTATAGGTATGCAAGGATGATGGTTCAATATCCAAAAATCAATCAAAATGATATACCATATAAGCAAATTGAAGAATAAAAATCATATAATCATCTTGATAAATGCAGAAAAAGCATTTAACAAAATTCAACATTCAATCATGCTAAAAGCTCTCAACAAAGTGGATATAGAGGGAAGATTACTCAACATAATAAAGGCCATATATGACAATCCACAGTTAACATTATGGTGAAAATCTGAAAATTTTCCTCTAAGATCGAGAACAAGACAGGGATGTTCTCTATCAATAACCACTTTTATTCAACACAGTATTAGAATTCCTAGCCACAACTATCAGACAAGAAAAGAGATAAAGTCATCAAATTGGAAAGAAAGAATTAAAACTGATGCTGTTTTCAGATTATATGGTACTATATATAGAAAATTCGAAGGACTTTACCTCAAAACTATTAGAACTAATAAATGAATTCAGTAAAGTTGCAGGATATAAAATCAATACAGAAATCTGTTGCATTTCTATACACTAATAACAAACTATCAGAAAGAGAAATTAAGAAAACACTCCCATTTACAACTGCATCAAAAAGAGTAAAATACTAGGAATAAATTTAACCAAGAAGATGAAAGACCTCTACTCTGAAAACTATAAGACACTGATGAAAGAAAATGAAGATGATACAAACTAATGGAAAGATATATAGTGCTCATGGATTGGAATAATTAATATTGATAAAATGTACAAAGCAATCTACAGATTAAATGCAATTCATATCAAAACGTCAGTGGCATTTTTCACAGAACTAAAGCAAATAATCCTAAAATTTGTATGGAACCACAGCAGAATGCAAATAGCCAAAGCAATCTTAAGAAACAAAAAGAAAGCTAGAGATATCACACTCCCTGATTTCAAACTATACTACAAATCTATAGTAATCAAGACTGTACAGTACTGGCACAAAAACAGACATGTAGACCAGTGGAACAAAATAGAGAGCCCAGAAATGCACCCACACTTATGTGGTCAGTTAATCTACGACAAAAGAGGCAAGAATAAACAGTGGGGAAAAGAAGGTCCTTCAAAAAATGGTGTTGGGAAAACCAGACAGCTACATCCAAAAGAATGAAACTGGACCATTTTCTTACACCACACATAAAAATAAACTCAAAGTAGGTTAAAGATTTAAATGTAAGACCTGAAACCATAAAACTTCTAGAAGAAAACATACGCAGTACACTCTGACATCAGTCTTAGCAATACTTTTTTAGATCTGTTTCCTTAGGCAAGGGCAACAATGACAAAACTAGACAAATGGGACTACATCAAACTAAAAAGCTTTTGCGTAGTGAGGGAAACCATCAACAAGAAGAAAAGGCTGAGTACTGAATGGGAGAAGATATTTGCAAATGACATATCTGATCAGGGGTTAATATCCAAAATATACAAAGAACTCATACAACTCAACATCAAGAAAATAGAACAACCTGATTAAAAAATGGACAGAGAAGCTGAATAGACATTTTTCGAGGAAGACATAAAGATTGCCAACAGGCACATGAAAAGAAGCTCAACAGCACTTATATGAGGGAAATGCAAATCAAAATCACATTGAGATGTCACCTCATACTTGTCACAATGGCTATTATCAAAAAGACAACAAATAAGTGCTGGCAGGGATGTGGAGAAAAAGGGACACGGGTGCACTGTTGGTGGGATTATAAATTAGTGCAGCCAGCTTAGAAGACAGTATGGTGGGTCCTCAGAAAATTAAAAATAGAATTACTGTATGATCCAGCAATTCCACTTCTGGTTCTGGGTATTTATCTGAAGAAAACAAAAACACTAATTCCAAAAGATATATGCACCCCTATGTTCATTGAAGCATTATTTATAATAGCGAAGATATGGAAACATAAATATCCATCCACAGATTAATGGATAAAGAGGATGTGAGACATATATATGTATATATATATAATGTATCTATTATATATAATAGAATATTACTCAGCCTTAAAAAAGAATGATGTCTTGCCACTTGCAACACATGGATGGACCTAGAGGGTATTATGCTAAGTGAAATAAGTGGGACAGAGGAAGACAAATACTGTATGACTTCACTTATACAGGCATACCTCAGAGCTATTGTGGGCTTGGTTCTAGACCATGGCAATAAAGGTAATATCACAATAAAGCGAGTTACATGTATTTTTTCGTTTCCCAGGGCATATAAAATTTGTTTACACTACACTGTAGTCTATTAAAAGTGTGCAATAGCATTTTGTCTAAAAGAAACCAATATATATACCTTAATTAATTCTTTACTACTAAAAAATGCTAACCATCATCCAACAACCCAGGGTTGCCACAAAACTTCAATTTGCAAAAATTGCAGTACCTGTGAAGTGCAAAAAATGAAGTATGTTTGTGTGTGAAATCTAAAAAAGAAAACAAACAAACAAAACAGAAACAGACTCATAGATACAGACAACAAACTGCTGGTTAGCAAAGGGTAGGGTGGTGGGGTGTTGGGTGAAATAAGTAGAGAGGATTAAGAGGTATAAATTTCCAGTTATAAAATAAATAATTTACAGGGATGTAATGTACAGCATAGGAAATATAGTCTATAATATTGTAATAACTTTGTATGGTGACTGATGGTTACTAGACTTATAGTGATAATCAATTAATAATGTATGTAAATGTTGAATAACTATGTTGTACATCTGAAATGAATACAATATTGTATGTCAACTGTAGTTCAATAAAAAGGATAAATAAATAAATAAATTCAACCCTAGTCATACCTTCTTTCTGTTATTCTATTGGTTCATAAATGCACATATCTGATTCTGACTACTCACAGTCTAAATTTTTCCAAATCCTAAATACTTACAATGTAAAATTTCCATATCCTCATCTTAAGCTAAAGATTTCTGACAGTGTTTTTAACATCTTTTCCCTTAACATTTCTTTCAACAATTTTACCATTTTTGGTCTCCTGAAAAAATCTTTGGAGTCATATTTGATCCTCTACCTTTATATCCAGTCTTTACTAGTTTAGTCATTTATCAGTATGTCCCTAGGCACCATGACAGGCACTGTGGACACAAAAATGAATGGGATAATGTTTCTGCCCTTGTGGGATACACAGTCTGGTGGGAGAGACATTTGAACAAATTACTACAGCAATACGGTGCGCGCAGGCCCTCATTTGACCCTCTCATAGATCATGACAGAGCAGGCCTCCTTTTTCTCCATTGGCAGGGATTGGTGTTTGTCCCTTCCATTTGTAGCATTTTCTTCTTGCATCTGTATGGAATGCTTGTGGCAGGGGGAGTATGCACACTGGCTTGGAGGCAGGAAAGAGTGTGGCCAGATAAGGAAACTGCTTGTAGAATGGTATGTTGGGGACAGAAAGGGGATGAGCTTGAGAAAGTAAGCGGGGAGCAGAACATAAATGTCCCAGTGTGCTATGATTATGACCTTGGATTTAAACCTATAGGAAAAAAGGATATTGGCAGAGTTCAGGCAGCATGATGATGCTATCAAGTTTGCATTTTAGATGATTCTAGCAGCACCCTGGGGGATGAATTGGAAGAGGGCAACTAAGAGGCAGGGAAGTTGGTTAGGATGCTTATGCAACAGTTTGGTGAGGCAGAGAGACCAGCCTCCTGGTCTACAGTGCAGTGAGGATATGATGAGACTGGAATTAAGGAAGTAGCATTAGAGAGGAGAGGTTGGATGTTGGGGGTGGATTTCAGAGGGAAAAAATTCCAGGTGTGACAACTTCAGGAGAGTAGAAAGTTTTGAAATAGGCATGAAAAGAGGGAACCTGTGATGGTCCTGTAAATGGATCAGCAGAGGTTAACGAGGGCCCACCATTGGAAGGGAAACTCCAAGGCTGCGATAGCTGCACCATATAGAATGTGATTTCCCTGGCGTTGCTCACCAGCCTGATGACGGGCTTGGGGAGGTAGGTGGTGGTCCTGTGCTTGGTTTTCTGGTCTCACTGTTCCAGCCCCAGTCTGCATGTCCTCCACATTTATTTCCCATAAACTTTTGGCCCACATCTGACTAATCTCATTACTATTCCTCAGACAGAAAATGCTTTTTAAAATTCTGTGCTTTTTTCTCCTGTTGGTAATACTGTCATATCCTTCCCATCTCCCTCCTTTATCTGGGACAACCTCTTTCCTCTCAGTCTCTTTAACCCGGCCCAAACATCCAACTCCAGGAAACGTACTTTAGCCCTCACCAGTCTCACCTTTATTTGATTTTCTCTTGCCCTACAGTTGAAATGGAGCAGGTGTGCTGGGTCAAAATCCTGGCTTTGCTACAACCAGCAGGTCACTTTGCATTCATTTGCCTCCAAATTCTCTTCTACAGTTAGTTCCTACTTCTCAGGATTGTTGTGAAGATATATTGAGTTAGCTCATATAAACTTAACGTGCTTAATGTATGTCTCTCTGGGCACATAGCAGAGCTCAAGAAATATTAATTTGATCTTATGAATATGCTATTAGATCAGCCTGGAAGATCAACCTCTATTATAACCTCTAAACTTTGTCATTTTGGGGAATTACCAGTCTGTATTTTTTGCTATTTCATGAATAAGGCGGGGTAAATAATATTTTAACTCTAGTAAATAATTTAAATGTAGTAAATAAGCATTTTAAAATGCTTACTATGTACTAAGCATTTCCTCACAGCAAGCCTATGAGTGGGTATCATTAGTATCCCATGTTACATTTGAACAAACAAGTATCAAGAAGTAAAATAACGTATCCAAAGTTACAAAGATAGGAAGTAGAATTGAACTTACTTTTTCTGACTTTAGAGTTCATGCTAGACTCTGCCTTCAGGTAGATGTCCAATGTACAGGACCCCTGGCTCTAACTGCAGCCTGAGCTGGGAACTTGAGCTTTTCAGAGAGGTGGGAGGTATCAAGAGTGGGGAGGGCTTTACAGGTGGGAAAAATTACATGAGCAAGGTTGCAAAATCAAATGAGCTTATTGTACATGGGAGAATCTGGTGAGACATACCCGCATCTATGAGGAAGGAGTAAATATAGTTAAGACTGTTCTTCCTCTTGTATTCTGTGCCATGCTTGCTAACACAACTGCCTGCCCAGTCATTCTAGTTGAGAATCTGGGACTCACTTTAGGAACTTCTCTTTTTCATTTGCCAAATTAGTAGTTAAATCCCACTGATTTAACTCTTGTATATCCTTCCTAGACTTCTCTACTGTTACGCCCTAATTCAAGTCTTCTTTGCTTTTTGCTCAGATTGCAAAAGCCTCATTTCTGTTTCCCTGGTTATGGGCTGGCTTCATTGTAAGATTTTATGAGTGAAGTTCCCAAAAGTCAAATCCAGTTTGCCACTGTCCTTATTAGAGTCCTTCAGTGGTTCCCTGGTGCCTTAGAACCAGATTTAGTTGCTTTCAGTGGCACACAGGGACTTCCAAGGTCTTACCCTGGGCTCTGCTTGGCTACGTAAATTCTGCTGGTTTCATGTTGGCCTGGAGAACGCGTACTCGTTTTTCTAAAGTGAAGTGACTCTTCTCTGTTGAGGGCCTGCTCTCCAGCCTTATGTATGGTGTTCACTCATTCCCTGTTGCCTCTTCTGCACACTGTACAGCCTAACTTTGTATTTTCCAACTGTTTTTTTAACTTAAAAAAAATTATAGTTGATGTACAATATTATATAAGTTACAGGTGTACCATATAGTGATTCACAATTTTTAAAGGTTATACTCTATTTATAGTTATTATAAAATATTGTCTATATTCCCTGTGCTGTAGAATATATCTTGTAGATTATTTTATACATAATAGATTGTACCTCTTAATCCCCTAACCCTAACTTTCCCCACTCTTTTTTCCTCCTCCCCACTGGTAACCACTAGGTTGTTCTCTATATCTGTGAGTCTATGTCTTTTTTGTTATATTCACTAATTTGTTTTACTTTTTAGATTCCACATATAACTGATATCATACAGTATTTACCTTTCTCTGTCTGACATATCACTTAGCATAATACCCTCAAGTCCATCCATGTTGCTGCAAATTGCAAGATTTCATTCTTTTTTTATGGCTGAGTAATATTCCACTGTATATATGTACCATATCTTCTTTATCCATTCAACTGTTGATGGATGCTTAGGTTGCTTCCATATCTTGGCAATTGTAAATAATGCTGCTATGAACATTGAGGTGCATGTATCTTTTCAAATTAGTGTTTTTGTTTTTTCACACCTGTCCCAACGGCTATCATCAAGAAGACCACAAATAACAAATGTTGGTGAGGATGTAGAGAAAAGGAGACCCTTGTGCACTGCTGGCGGGAATGTAAGTTGCTGCAGCCACAGTGGAAAACAGTATGGAGGTTTCTCAAAAAACTAAAAATAGAGCTACTATATGACCCAGCAATTACACTCCTGGGTATACATCTGAAAAAAACAAAAATACTACCCCAACTGTTTTTGAATGGTGATCTTTTGTATTTTACAGAAAGCTCCATAAGACAGTGATTAATATTGGTTTTCTGGAGTAATGCCTGACATGAAATTGGTGCTCAATAATTGTCTATTAAATTAAAGAAACAATGGATGAACAAAGCCAGAAAAATGATGAAAAGGTCAGATTTTAGAGGGCTTTGAAAGCCAGTCAGAGGAGATTGGGGATATTTCTTTTTGAAAGAAGATGATATGTGCACATTGTTTTAGGAAAATTAGCCACATAGGAGTGCTCAGATAGATTTATTCTCATCTTAATACTTCTGCTCACACTGTTTCCTTCCCTAAGTTGCCATTCCTCTGCATCTCTGTGCATTCAGTCCAATGTAGCTCTCTCATTGGGGAGGATATTTGAAAGGCTCTTTGGAAAACTAACAGGATTCTGTATAAAAAGTAAATTATGATTTGAGTCTGCCATGTTTCTAAGTCAGTCTGTTCTGTCTGGAAGGGGGAAATCTTGCTCAAAAGTCTTATCTAGTAAAAAACTCACTATCATACTAGCTGGTTGCTAGTTTTTCTGTTTTGGAATTCAAAAGACATTCAATAAAAGACAATAAATTTTAATTAAAATCAGTGAAGGATATGGAATAAATAAACAATAATTTTTCAGGGAGCAAAATAGAGTGTTGGAATTGACTTAGCTCCAAAGTATACGTGTATGTACTCTTTTACAATTTCATTTATTATGTATGATACACACACACACACACACACAGAAGTGTACTGATCAGTATTTAACAATTGGCTCTCCACAAAAAAAGGGAGGGGCCCTGAAATGTCATATTTGCTGATTTCTGCAGTGTTAGTACTCCAACCATGACCAATTTTAAGCAACTAGTGTGATGTCACTGAACATAGATTTGGGAAGAAATGTTAGCCACTTGCTGTATTGCAAAGCCTGTATTCTTTGGCTGCAACACACGACTAGCTATAAACTCTTTTGGGAGCCTGTGACATGCCAAATTCAGTGCTGAGGGCACTGGGGATACGGGCCCTACTCTTACTGATGTTAGTGGCAATGGGAAGACCAACAGGTAACAATTATGATACATAAGAATTACTAAACCAGAAGTATATGCACTGTACCGTGGAAACATAGGTAGAATACCTAACACACATGGTTTTAGCTAGGCATTCAGTTACATAGATCTGCCTGAGACATTCAGGGAAGACTTGATGGGATTCATGAGGGGCACCGTTTGATCTGAGACTTGGATGATAACTGAGAGTTTGCCAGATGAAAGATATTCTGGCTGAGAGAACATAGCAAGTTCAGAGAACTACAAATAATTCAGTATCATGGGAGCATAAAGTCTGAGTTAGGAAAGCCATAAGTGATGAAGCTAAAAACATATAAAGGAGCCAGGATCTTACTTGTTATGCTAAGGTGTTTAAACTCTAGGCCTCCGGGAACTTTAAAGCATTTTAACAACATATCTGTTTGTTAGAGAAACCCCCTAGTGAGAAGTGTGCAGATGATCTGGGGGGACAGTGGAATGGGAGTCAGAGAGGCCTGGTGAGGTGTGTCCTGAAATAGAGCAGGTGAGAAATGGTGAACTAGGACAATGGTAGTGTGACGGAGTAGGTCAAATAAAGAGTTATCAGCTAGAATCACTAGCACTTGACTATTACTTGGATATGGGGTGAGTATATAGGACAGAAAAGAACTTAGAAGGACTCCTAGATTTGTGGCTTAGGAATCTAAAATAGGAAAGAAAAAAAGAGGTAGGGGTTTACGAAGGAAAAAAAATGGATTTAGTTTTAGACATATTGGATTTGATGTAATTACACGACGTCCAAAACTCAATTAGGCGTAGGGGTCAGGAGATGTCTTTGCTAGAGCTGTGTACTAGACTCTCATAGTTGGGAGTTGTAATCATGGGTGTGGGTGTAAGTAGGTAGAGAGACAAAGGTCAGGGCTGGGGAGGAGAGATGGGAGTTAGATATAGCAGGACCACAATCTGGTTCAGGCTTCCCTCAATAGACAGTTCACTTTCATTGCCCCACTTCAATGATATGAGACTATTCTCTCCTTGAACGTGCCCAGTCCTCCCCTATCTACTCCTCTCTTTCTGTTGAACTTTCTTCCTTTTCTCTCTGTCTCCTCATTGTTGCTTTTAGACATTCCGCCCATCTTTACAGGCCCAGATCAATGCCATGTTCTCCATAGAGCTTTCCTCCATTCTCCGCCATTTTGCTTTTCCCCTCATGGAGGCTTCGTCCTCTATTGTAGAACATAATGGTCTGCTCAGGATTATTGGTGTACATGGCCAATAGTGAGCTCCTTGAAGATGAAGAGTGTGTCTTTCTATATTCCAGTAGCCCCCCAACCTAGGAGAGCGCTAGGTGCTTTTAGGGTTGTGAGTGAATGTTTCATTAAGTTGAGGAGGAGAGTGAATATAAAGTGACCTACTGCAAAATTCTGCTTAATGTTGACCTAGCTCTAGCTTTATACCTTTCACCCTTCCCCCAACTCATAAAAAAAGTAAAGGAGACTAAGAACATGGTTACAGCCCAGACTTAATCTGTCTGGAACCTGGAATATCTGCAATTTGAAGAATTCACAAGAGGCTTCGTAAAGAAATATACTTTGTCATTTTCAAGGTTAGCTGATTTTAAGGTGTTTTTTGATGTGTGGTAAAATCAAGAATTCTGTACGAGTACAGGTTTTTCCCTTTTGTAGGCATACAGGAAAATTTATATTTCTTTACTGCTGAAATTATGTCTCAAAGCTGCAAGCATAAAATTGGGAATACACAATGTGCGTTCATCTAACCAAAGGACACAAAACATGTAACTGCAGCGCACTTTTCCTGAGGCAATTTATGGCATATGTAGTTTTTCCTTATATAGGATGTGAATTGGAAAATGGAAAACTTTTCTTTAATAATAAAATAAGATTGCACACTTAGATAATTGTGTGCTAAGTTACAAAAATTGCACTTTTTTCCCATCTAAGAGATCTTTATACTATTAAGGATATAGTTGAACCCAGAAAAATGGAACAAATAAAACAATTAAAAATGAAAGGTGGACCTGTGAAAACAGTACAAAAACAGTCCCAGTAAACTCGAGGAACCTCTGATTTAGGCCTAATGCTGGAAAGTTTAGTATCATTAATACACTCTTTTTTGTTGTTTTTTGTTTTTTGCCGCACCCGCGGCATGTGGGATCTTTGTTTCCCAACCAGGGATCGAACCCATGCCCCCTGAAGTGGAAGCACAGATTCTTAACCACTGGACTGCCAGGGAAGTCCCAATATGCCTTTTAAGGTTAATCGTTGATTAAGCTACCCACACGACTTAAGGGACTTTATGCTTCCAAATGTCAGCCCTACTGCCACTATTATGCCTGCTTTCCTTTGTTTCTTAAGTGTCTTTCCTTGTTCAAAATTTCTTCTTTAAAGTGTAGGTAACACTTGAGGCAGGAGTTGGAGGGAGGCAGGGGGAGAAGAGAAAAGATACATTTAAGCCCTTTCTTTGTCTGAATTGTTAATTTTCCATGAGCACATCCTACTCGGTTTACTCAGAGTCAGAGTCAGGAGGCTGCCTAGGGGAATGGAAGTCACTGAGAAGTAAAGGACTGATGGAAGGGTAGCTGATGGTACAGGAGGGAGGAGAGACAAAAAAAAACCCCCCAAAAACCCCCACAAATTTTGTCTGATGCATCTCATCTGATTTGAATAACTCCATGTGGAATTGTTAGTATCATTTTATTAATGAGAAAACTGTGGCTGAGAAAAACTGACTTACAATCTTATCCATTTTGTTTTACTCTGTGCTATTCTTGAGAAGATTAATTTCACATTTTGTGTAAAAACAGCATATAAAATTATATATCTGTATATTGACTATAATGATATAAAAAAGATCAAGTGAAAACATGAAAAAAATATGACTAAATGCTAATAAATTGTGGTTTTTGAGAGATGGGGTAAAGGATGCCTTTTTTCTTATTCCTAGTTTTCTGTGTTTTCCATAATACACGACGGCTTTTCTATCATCAGCAGCAATAACATCAACAAATAAAAGGCATATATTGCTTTAAAAGGAAAGCTGCTTTTGTCTCTTGGGCTACCAACATTCCTCTAGGAAGGTAGAGGCTTTTAAGAAATTTATGTAAACAAAGACTGTTTGGCATTTCAAAGGCTTTTTAAGCCAAACAAAATCCATAATGAAAATTTTGCCATAAACTTTTGGAGTTTCTACTTGGACTATGTTGCACAGTTTCTCACCAGTTATACTGTAAAAAACAAACAAAAAAGTACGTTAGTGTGACTCAACTGAAAATGAAACTGATAGCATGATCTATAAAATATTCTGCATACCCCATATCCTGTGGAAATAAAATATTTGAATTGAATGTGTTTATCCATAGTGAGTCCTTTACCAAGATATTTCTGCGTCTCCAAAATACTGAAAGATCCAATCAATTCCCTTGAAATATTCAGTCAATGATAAAGATATTTTACCTACACAATGCTGAACACCTGAACTGACTGAACAGAGAGAGATCTTTTGGGAGTGTGTAGATAGAACTGAAATGGGAAAAATGTGATCATTTAAACCATGTCTCCATTATCATTACAACCAATTGTAAAGCAAAAGATTTCGTCAATCAGATAATTCTTTTGTCTACACAATTCCAAGCCATTATTCTGAGTAATTTGTTTCACTGAATGTACCAAATATTTAGTTGGTTTTCTAAAACATAATTGAATCTGAATAATAGGAAGAAAAAAGATTCTGGTCTGTATTTTCTGCATAGGGGATATAAGTTAAAAGCAAACAAATGAACAAACAAAACCCCCACACTTGTCCCTTACGTATAAATACTCTTTTATTTCTTCTTAAAACGTAGTTCTTTTAGGCTATGCACATTTGACTTTCATTACTTGGTTAGAAAGACCTGGTCCAGACAGAATATTTATTAAAATGTAAATTAAAATTGCCTGAAAGAAAAAACATGCAGAGAAAATATTAGAATAATAGTCCTTGGGTTATAGGAGGTGGAGTTAGAACCTTTGGAAGATTTAAGAAAAGAACCGTTTCAGAAGAGGAAGAGCCAGATCAAAGGGTCACTGATTTTGGACAAAACTGACTCCCCTTCATGGCTCTCATTCCATTCATTGGAGGCACTACCGTTCTTCCAGACTCGGAACCCTGAAGTCACATTGAATTGTTCCCTCTTCATCCTTTGTATCTGATGTGTTCACATCTCACCCTCTCTTTCTTTGAAAGCTCTCTCTGGTTCACACCTTACTTTACATTTCCTGATAGAGAGTCGTACTACTTCATGCCTTAATTACTACCAACAACTTCCAAAGTGGTCCCTCTACAACAAGTCTCTCAGCCTCCAATCCTGCCTGGTCCACAGCTGTCAGATTTATTGTCCCCAAACACCACTTTCCTCATTGCTGCCGCCTGCTCACCACTCACTTTCTTTTTTTTTTTTTTGGTGGTATGCGGGCCTCCCTCTGCCGTGGCCTCTCCCGTTGCGGAGCACAGGCTCCGGAGGCGCAGGCTCAGCGGCCATGGCTCACGGGCCCAGCCGCTCCGCGGCATGTGGGATCCTCCCGGACCTGGGCGCGGACCCGGTTCCCCTGCATCGGCGGGCGGACGCACAACCACTGCGCCACCAGGGAAGCCCCACTCACTTTCTTCATTGTCCCTGCACTAAGTTCAAACTCCTTGCTCTGCCTGATAGTTGGAATCCTCCACAGCCTTTTCCCTCATTCTCCTTCTCTCTCTCTCTCTCTCTCTCTCTCTCTCTCTCTTTCTCTCTCTCACACGCACACATCAATCCAATCTTACTTTTTGCTGTTCCCCGAAGACTTCATTTTAGTCAACCAAATCACTTCATACTATAAAAATCCCCCTCCTGACCCCTTCTCCAAATCCATAGCATTCTCATCCCAGCCATGTCCTTTCTGTGTAAAGTGCTGTCTCTCTTGACTTTTACTTTCCAAATTATCCTCATCCTTCCAGAGCCTTCTCAAATGCCACCTCTTCCATGAAGGCTTCTCTGATTCCTCTAGCCCCATAATTTCCTTTCTTTCCTCTGAACTCTCCTCCTATCTATAATCAAGACTGAATTACATGACATATTACTTCAATACACTTCTATTGATTTATATGGCATCCCTTGTTTCTCAAGGAGGGTGTTATTGACATTTGCAACAGGGCACTTCATTGTGCAGGGCTGTCTAGCACATTTCAGGTCATTTGGCATCCCAGGCTCCTGATGCTAAGTGACAGGGATGTCATTGTGACAACCCCAAATGCTCTGAATACAATTCCAAATGCCCTAATTATTAAAAAGTTCCTTGGAGAAGTTGCTATATCATATACACACCTGCTCAACAAATGATCTTTGTTTAAATGGTGAATGCATATTTTAAAGAATAAATATTGCCCTTACAGTTGACAACATATTAACAAAAACTCAGAATGAGACTAATCAAACATTCAGATGAACCAACACTCTATTTTAGGTATCTTTCATAAGGTATTTCATTAAACCCTCACACCAACCCTGGTTGTTATTTATCCTTATCCTTAAAGATGAGGAAACTGAGGCTCAGAGAGTTCTGCTTACCCAAGGTCATACATCCAAGCTTGATTAGAGCCCTTGCATTTTAAAGCCCAGGGTATTTGGAGTCAAATCTTTGGCTTTTTCTCTTACCACTCAGCTTCTATAAGGGCAGCCTATTTGTAACAGCTTTGAAATAAGAGTGTGAACATGTAACACAATTAGCAATTTAAAGCACATTATTAATGCTGATAGGTGCTAATGACTATAACTGAAAGGGAAGATATTAGACCAGACAAACAATCTTTTAGAATTTAAAACAAGGATCTAAATTAGAGTCTAATGAATGAATCTACTCCCTGACCTTCTTTGCTACAGACAGTACCCCATGTTTAGTCTCTAACTGAGATGTACGTATTCTTTACTCTCTTATTGTAATCTTTACTCTCTTAATGTTTGTCTTGGCAGATGGCCAACAGTTCTAAGTTTCCCTTAATCAAGTTTTGGGTAATAGATGCCCAATACAAGGCCCAGTAAATATGCCTTGTATTAGGTAGTACTGCTAGACCCAAAGCAACAGAAATCTAAGAGCTGGCAATAGTTGCTCAACTCTTCCCTAGTTGCTCAAGTCTTTTCTATCACCTGGGCATCTTTAATAATAAATGTTATATAAATCAAGTATCATGGTATCATTTAAAATGTTGTATATATTTCTTTCTAGTGACAGTTCATTATTCATTTCATGCATGTCTAAAACACCTACATTTATTAGTAACTTATTTCACTATGTGCCCAATGTCCAATTACAATTCTTCATATTTCAGCTCATCTAGAGTTTAGGAAGTGACGGTGTGGATGATTCATGTGCTTACTTTAACAAGTACACTCAGTTTCTATCTGTGCACATAGGAAGAACTATATTCCTGCAGGATTTTTAAAAAAAGAAAGAAAATTCAACCCATTTGAAAGAGCCAGTATTGTTGATTTCAAGTTTTTCTTTTCAGCTCTGAGAATGTTTACCATCTATTTTTTTTTCTGTTTAACAAAGAAGGAGAAGGACCTGAAAGCCAAGTTCATAGATAACTTAGAACAATTGTGTGACTATAGGTAAATGTGCATATGATATAAAAGTATTTTATTCCTGTATTGTCTTATAAACCATATCTACTGAAACAAAGTGAAACCATTTGTTTAACTCATATAAAACCATTATTCAACTGTAACCACCTGAGCATTCAGGTGATCTGAAACATAAAACGATTTTCAGTTATGCTTAGCAAGAAAAACAGACATTTTAAAAAAATTCAATAATTGTTTGTACCAAATTGAGCTTGGTGTTAGCCTTTTATTAGAACATTTCCTGAGCAAAGTGCATTTTGAACTTCTACACGCAGGGACACGTTGTAGGGAGGTGGAAGAGAAGGTAATAGACTCTTTCTCCACTAAGACTCAGAAAAAGAAAAAAAGCCCAGTAACCCCTCTCAGTTTCATTATTGTTTTGACTCATCTTTTCTCAAACTATCTTGTCAAATATTTGTCAGACAATAGAATTCTTAAAAATATCCAGCTGCTCCCTATAGAAGCCAGAAATGATCTAAATATTTTGATAACATTTCTCAGAGAGGTGCAAACATTTTAAAGGTGGAATTCTAGGGCTTTTGTTATATTTCCTTATATCCTAATAGCACGTGAACTGGTACCTGCTGATGTGCTATCAAAATTTTCCCATCTATTTTTAGATCTTCAGTTGTTTTAGAGGTGGATTTAATATGTAAAGCAGAAGCTTACACTGTGAAACATTTGCATGATTGTATTTTAGTTTTACCATTAGCTAAGTAGGGCAAAATTGATCCCATCTCACAGGGAACTCTCTCCCACATTTCCTCTGTGGACTTGGAGGTTCAGATTTGCTTACCTGCTTCCTTGAAGATACTGTGCTGTTGAAATATCTACTAGAGGTCTTTGAATTCAAATTCTTGCTCTGATGGGTTGAATCATTTTTCCATGTCTTAGAGTTTTCTTTAGGATCTGAAGGAATGGGATTTAAGAAGAGGATCCTAGCTATGAATCCATAGAGGACAGTGGCCAGAATCATTGGAACAACATAAAAGACACCAAAGTCCATTAGGTAAATAGGTGAGTAGTAATTCCTGGAGATCTTGTAGCCACAGGACACCACAATAGCATCTTTATAGGTGCTAATATTGAGATCCAGCAAGAAGAACCACAGCATACAGTAAATGGATGTGAAAGCCCAGACAAAGATGATGATCTTTTTGGCTCTGGAAAATGTGCAGAGAAACTGGGCTTTGATGGGGTGACAGATTGCTATGTACCTCTCAATGGTAAATGCTGTGATTGAACAAGAGGATGCATTAATGCCCAAGTACTGGAGGTAAGTAATGCAGAGGCATCCAACGTAGCCATAAACCCAGGAACCATAGATACTGTCCGTTATGTTGGGGAGGCCCGCGGCCACCAGGACCATGAGATCAGCTACTGCTAGACTCACGAGGTAGCAGTTTGTGGGCGTCCTCATGTGCTTGGTTCTCATGACCACCAGGACTACCATGATGTTGCCCACGATGCCCAGGCCACAAATAATGAGCACAAGTAAGATGGTGACCACTTGGTATTCTAGGGCCACCACGGCTCGAGGCTGAAGCTGTGTCTGGTTCAGCTCACTTACTGTCTCGTTTTCCATCTTTAGTGGCTTGAGTTTTCTCTGAAACACTTCTCAACACATCTTCTTTCCAGTGCCCTGCCTTTATCACAGTGGTTCTCTCCCCCTGTGAAGAGTTACAGTTCATATTCATTCACAGCATCACCAATTCTGATCAAGTCACAGTCACTTACAGGTAATTCTCCTCTCCTTTCACCTCCCATTTTTCTGCAGTAATAGGGCTCATATGTACTCCCCAAAACTCCTTTTATTGCAACTCTAGTGTAGGATGGAATAACTGTTTTGACTACCTTACAATAAGAGGGACCGGTTTTTTTCTTAATGGAGAAAAATGCTCAAGAAAAGAGACACAAAAAATGCTCCTTGTTTTGAAAGAGTGCTCGATGGAAAAAAAAAAAAGAAACAATATCTGCTACCTGAAAAATAAATACAAAGACATCTCTCAGATGCTTGGGAAAAGTACAATGGAGAAGAAAAAGATACGAGGGGGAGAAAAGCCAAGAGGCTCAAAGATCAAGCTTGACAGAAAATTAGCCTCTGCCTCCTTTGCTCTCAGAGGGTGAGATCCCTTTGCTACAAAATAGCAAGCCTTTGAACCTACCTCTCCCCATGCCCTCTGCCCTGCAGACCCAACAGAGAACAATTTCTTCTCTTACCTTTTCCTCTGTAGCGTTGCCTGCTTTTCCAGGTAGATGAAGCAGTATTAAGCGCGAGTTTCCAACGCTGCAGAAAACCTCGTCTACTTTGTTTGACAGGGAGACTACTTAGCAGTGCTCTGTCTTCAGAACTGCGGTTCTTCTAAACCCTTGCAGCCTTTCCAACTGATGACAGACCACACAGCCGCAGCAGAAGCAGCAGCAGAGAGCCTGTCAAATCGTAGATCTTCCCCTAATGAGAACATGCTCGCTCTCTCTGTCTCCCCCCGCCCCCTTCCCACACACGCGCAAACACACACACTCACACTCGCAAATGCCAGTCAGTCCTCACTGATGCATAATCTTCTCCCCTCGAAGGATTTACTTTTAAATGTGCTAATAATACAGTTCTAATCTGGAAGGCTGAAATCACCAGCAAGGGGTCCAGAGGCAGCTGGTCTTATAGTTGTTTATAGTCCAAGTGCTACAGAAACTCCAGTACCTGAGGCAGCCCTGAAATATATTTACACTCCCTGTTTGATAGGACTTGGAGATGGCAAATCCTTCTCAGTCCAGACACAGCCCTTGAAGCTTGAGATATGTGTCTGAGCTGAAATCAACTTCTTTCCCTACTATGGAAACCCTTAGACTATTTCTCCAGTGAACCGGTGAAATTGACTCCCTCATCTCATATTATATGAATGGAAAATGAGTTGAAATGGATTTTAAACCATTTCAGCTGCAATCTTCTGAGGCTTATAAAGATTATTTTTAAAAAACCTGTTTGAGCTAAGAACATCAATTTAAACCTACAAATGATCTGTGAACTTTGTTTTTCAACTCTGGCTCTGCGTCACTTACTAGGATCTCTCTAACTGCTCCGGACGCCTCTCCCCTCTTCACCCACCCTCTGGACTGCCAACCAACATGTACCACCCAGCAATGTTTTGTGTCAATTTATTTCTAGGTGGAAATCTAAACCAGGGCCACTCTGGTAACACGCCTCTGAAACAAAACTTTATAAACAATCTTTTTTAGGAAAGTGTACTTCGGCTTGATTTTTATTTCTCTGAAGTAGCCCATGGGCAAATCTTTATACTTTTTAATGGAATCTCAGAAAATATGTCTTTCTTCTCCAGGCACCAACTGAATACACCAAATGTTAATGTTTGTCCACTTTTATTTCAGACTGACAACGAATAACAGCCCTTAACTTAATGCCCTATATAGTGAACAGGTTGATTCTCTACTCTAAGAAGTTTAGATGTTCTTTTTTCTAGAAGATGTCAATGGAAGAATAGATTCGGTGTAGACAGGACCATGAAGGAATCAGAGTCATGTTCAAGGCTAGGTACAATGGGATGAAGGCGAAGCTTGGATCATATTGAGTGAATTCCACCCTCTGAACCATCAAGGGCTCCTTGAGTATCTAGTTCTCCTTCTAAATCAACCAGAGTTACAAATTAATGACCCATGACTCAGATTCAGGTTTCAGAAATATATTGTTTGGCCTGCACAATGTAGTTTCAAAGGTAGACTATCGTCTGTCTACCTTTCAATATTGAGAGATTGTATAGTAAATCTGGATTTCTGCCTCTCATAAACATGGAAAGATCTGGCAACCAAGAGTCCATATTCCTGCTAGAAATAATCATCCGAAGCTGAGTAGTGGTTGTGAGTAGCAGTCTGTGGGGGGACAGGATGTGTCCTCTCCTCTTTTCCTCCCTCTTTTCTGTCACACAGGCCAGCTTCACTCAGTAATCCTGCACACCTGGCCTCTGTAGCCTTTCGAGTCTTGACTCTTATATCACATGCAGTTCCTGAGAGAGACAGTGGAGGGGGTACCAGCCAAATGCAAACTCTTTTACCCTGAATAGGATTTCTGCCCACCTTCTGGTTTGTTCCCGCAACTGGTTTAGCAGACTGGGTGCCAGCTTTACTTCTCTCCCTGCCCTAGAGGACAGAGATTACTCTGAACACCTTGTTTCTGGTCGAGTCCTCTGCATTTTGGAATGAAAAGTGCTTTCTAAGGTGAAAACGTTGCTTCCCTACCCCATGCCAACCCTACCACCTCCAATCTGAAAGGCCTCTTCAAAGGTCACACTTCATAAAGCACATCTTCCCCTCTCATTGTCCCCAGGATTTTAGCCAGCTTTCAGGCCTTTTGAAGAGACCTTATTTTAAGTCTTGGGTAGTAAACGTGAGGGGAGAGAACATCTACAATGCTACCTGCCCTGGCAATTCCACCTCCCTCCAAATCTTAGCACATTCTTCAGCATTTCTCTGTAAGGACACTGTTCTGAGTCTTCAGTTTGTGTCCCTATTCATTCTTTTAGCACTTAATTGTTAAGCTCTTCCTATGTACCAGGCATCTAGTATATAACATTTTGTTTTTACCTTCTAATAGGTCATGGTCTACTGGGAGAAGCAGACTTATGAACAGTTACAAATATGCATAGATATGTTGAGAGGGCTTAGGTTGTGAAGGGGAAAGCATTTGTGGGTGGTAGGTGCAACAGACTGAGGGACCAGCGAGGGCTTCCGAGGCAAGGTAACATCTGAGAACAGTCTTGAAGAAAAGTATAGCTTCTTTTTGAAGGGTGGGATGAGTGAAGGTATTCTGACTGGAGGAGATAGCATATATGAGGCCCAGCTGTGTAAAATGGCGAGGATTCTGGGGGTGGGGGGGTAATTTTCTGCTTCTGCTTTGGCTGTGAGGAGTCTGAGCTGGTGACGAGACAAACACTGATGACCACAGGCAGCTTTCAGAGTAAGGAGCGCTCCTTTCTGATCTGACTCAGACCACCCCTGGTTCCTCCTTCCCTCCCCTTCAGCTAGTTCTTTCCTCTCCGGAGAGTACCAACTTCTGCTTTCACCATCCCAGACTTGCCTGTCCCTTATGGTCCTGTCTGTTTTCAAGCGAATTTATGCTCTTTGCAAAATTATATGTTCAAAGTAACTGTGATTTTCATAAGGTAGGTTTTTTATTTGTCAATCTCAATCAGATAATATCTAATAAATGCTCCCTAAGTGTAAAGAACTGCACAGAAATGGACCTAGAGTCTGTCATACAGAGTGAAGTAAGTCAGAAAGAGAAAAACAAATACCGTATGCTAACACACATATATGGAATCTAAGAAAAAAAAAAAAAAAGGTCATGAAGAACCTAGGGGAAAGATGGGAATAAAGACACAGACTTACTAGAGCACAGCCTTGAGGATATGGAGAGGGGGAAGGGTAAGCTGGGACGAAGTGAGAGAGTGGCATGGACATATATACACTACCAAACGTAAAATAGATAGCTAGTGGGAAGCAGCCGCATAGCACAGGGAGATCAGCTCTGTGCTCTGTGACCACCTAGAGGGGTGGGATAGGGAGGGTGGGAGGGAGGGAGATGCAAGAGGGAGGAGATATGGGGATATATGTATATGCATAACTGATTCACTTTGTTGTAAAGCAGAAACTAACACACCATTGTAAAGCAATTATACTGCAATAAAGATGTTAAAAAAATGAAATAGTGTACAACTAGATTACACTTTACGTTTTGGGTTGAGATTTTTTTCTCTCAATAATAAATTCTAACCAACTGTGACTTTTATATCTTTTGAGTAATTCTGACTAGAGAGAAATGCATCCTTTGAAAATAGTTCAGTGGCATCTGTTTTGAGAAAAGGTCGGTAAGTCATGGTTCCAGCATGTAGATGGTGCACAAACTTACCATTGCCCACTTTCAGTTTTGCTCTGTTTCCTCTGACCTTGGCTAGCATCAATAAGAATGAGCATCACACTTACAGGCTCCTTTGTAAGAACGCCCTTGGACTCCAAGCTGGGACTGTTTTTTTTTTTTTTTTTTTTTTTTTTTTGGCCTGGCCTCAGACTTGACCCTCAAGCTTGAGGAAAGATTGAGCACTTCTGCTTCCCACTCTTGGCATTCCCACCCAGACAGCTTGCTCTTGGTATCTGGCTTTCCCTTTCTTGGCTACCCCAGGAAATCATCTGCTTGGCCAAGTCTCTGTCCCTGGGACACAGTGGCTGACATGATTTTATTACACAAGAGGAATTTTACATAAGAGGAATTCAGGAAAGCCCTAGCCTGGTCTCTGAAGGTGATCTTAGCTGTCTAGGTAGTAGCTGGCTATCAGCTGGTTGTCATCAACCCTTTAGTAGAAAGATGATTATTTATGCTATCAGCATTTCTCAAACGTTAGCGTGCATCTGGATCTCCAGGAGAGCTTGTTAAAACCTTGATAAAACCGCCCCCAAATTGCTGTTTCAGTAGCCCTAGGGTGGGACCTGAGTATGTGCATTTCTCATAAACTCCAGGTGATGCTGACGCTGCTTGTCTGTGGACCACACTTCGAATAACCTTGAACTATATGGTCTAGCTCAGCGATTCTGGTGTGGGAGCAATGATGAATCCGAATCACCTACAGAAAGTTTTAAAAATTTACCTATCACAGCACTCCTAAGTATTTTGGGTTTTGGTGTATGTCCTCAGATTGGACTAGGGCCTGAGAAAGAGAGTGGGGCTCTGGACAAAAGCAATTGACTTGTCCCCCTCTGTATCTGTCACCCTTTTTCATCTCTACTATCGTACCTGGAGCTTGGCTTGGCAGGTGGGGCATTGCTGCGAAAGAGAATATCTATGCTCACTGTGGTCAAGTGGCACTGGGGTCAGAGATACTGTAGAGCATCCAGCTAGGCCAGTGGTTTGCAGGACCCAGACCATGGTGAGGAGAGGGCAAAATTTAAGGGGGTGCCAAAAACCTCAGTAATTAATACCATCGATATTTTAATGCAATATTTTTTAAATCAAAGTTTATGCAAAAAAGTCTATGATGAATACAATATCAACTTTTTAAATAAAGACAGCATCAATTTTATGAATTTTCCCTTTCTGTCCCTTGTTGAATTTCAGAATCATCTGGGGAGTTTTAAAAAATATAGATAGTTAGGTCCCTTTCCCAGATATTCTTATTTAATTAGTCAGGAAGTGAAGCCTAACCTTTGGTATGTACAGTGATGATTAAGAACCACTGAGCTACACCAACAAATGTTGGTCTCTGGAGGTGGTATGTGGGCGTCCAGGCTGCAGGAGGGCCAGGGAGGTGAAGTA
Organism: Physeter macrocephalus; assembly: GCF_002837175.3. Taxonomy (NCBI): domain Eukaryota; kingdom Metazoa; phylum Chordata; class Mammalia; order Artiodactyla; family Physeteridae; genus Physeter; species Physeter macrocephalus. The sequence continues at coordinate 25,998,989 of NC_041228.1, read as the reverse complement.
AACTAGGTGCAGGTAACCCACCCAGATTTGGAAAGGTGACAACAGAAAATGTTGGCAACAGAACACTAGCACAGACTCTGGTTCCTGAGAAAAATTATATAACTATATAGGTTTCTAGATTTAGAAGAGCAGAGTGAGGTACAGCCTATCGAGTTGAGATTCTGACACAGAAACCACAGAAGACTGGGTCACTGGAACTGGGATAGAAGGTTTGGGTTCTGGAAGTAGTAAACAAAGTCAACTCAGGATTTGATGCTAATTCACCTAGATACTGAACTAAGTATCCTTCAAAATTTCCCTGTTCAGGTGTAAGCTTGATCACAGAGCTTTGAGTAAAAGAAAGCATTTGGCAAACATTATAGAAAAGATGTCAAAATTCATTTTCACTGAAATTTAAATATTAGCTAGAGAAAACTGTTGGCTGTTGATCAACAAAGAAAAATACTTTATGAAATGGGATTATGAAGTTGTGTTTGTGCTTATTGGAAAAGGTACAGAACCTGAAAGGTAAATAAGTTGTACAGTAATATTGTATATTTTGGGCACAAAGTGCCCTTCTTTTCTATTTCTCAACCATATATACTCTTGTTTCCATTCCCTAGTGTCCACATTTCTGGAGAAAATAAGATCTTAGATTTAAAAATGAAGTACAGTAGAAGTCAACCTAAAAATATTTTAAAATGAAAAAGTAGAAACACATATACATAGCTTCTTACCCTCTGCAGTCTCTAGCATTTGTTATCTGGTTGGGTGAAGCATGTTCAGGAAGTGTTAACACCAGTTACAAAGGTTTCCCCAAAGTGTCATGACCTACACAAAAGATTGAAGAATAAGAATTTTAATCAAAACTTCTGAGCTCGTAAATCAACTATACTTCAATTTTAAAAGAAATAATAAATAAATAAATAAAAAGAAAAAACTGAGCTTCTGATTATTTTGATTTATTGCATGTTTTATGGAACACTAAAGTTATTTTTTAAAATTCATATAATATTAAAAAATTACTGTAATTTAGTTATTATAAAATTGCATTTTGTAAGCTGAACATGGCTGACTCTGGTTGCTAGGAATTTCAAGTCCGAATTTGTATCCTTACATAAATGGTTGTGTAAGACTTTATCAATAAAATGCTTTTTTTGTTTACTAAGTCTATCAACTTTGTATTTGACCTTCAGTTTCTCCTCTGCTCTTATTTATTATGTCAGACACACAGATGCAGACACATAACACTGCTTCCCAGATATGTATATATCATTTAAAAAATCAATTTTATCGAGGTACAATTTACATAAAATAAATTCACTTTAAATGTAGAGTTTTGTGAGTTCTAGCAAATACATATAACTTTGTAGCCATGACCACAATTAAGATACAGAAAACTTCCATCACCCTAAAATGTTTCCTGTGTTCCTTCCCATTCAATTCTGTATTCCCCGAACAATTCTATGTTCAGGTAAATGTTGCTCAGCTTTCTATCTCTAGACTATATTTATCTTTTGAAGAGTTTAATATAATTATATCATAATTATACAGTATGCACTCTTATGCACACATAAATCAGCATAATGTTTTTTATATTTACCCATTTTGTTGCATGAATCAGTAGTTTGTTCCCTTTTATTGCTGCACAACATTCCATCGTATGGCTATATGGATATATCATATTTTATCCAATCGCCTGTTGGTGGATATTTCACTTGTTTTCAGGTTTTGGTTAATATGAGTGAAACTTCTACAAATATGCATGCAAATACAATGTCTGTAAAAACATTCTGCCATTTTTCTTGTATAGGAATTACCAAATTCCAAGCGTGAAAACTGTTGGGACATAAATTTAGTATATGCTTACATTTTTAAGAAATCACCAAAATGTTTTCCAAAATGATTGCACCATTTTTATACAAATTTACATAATGTTTTGTTTTCATAGAAACCTACATAATAGCTACATATAAAAAATTCAAAGCAGAAAGTAACTGTACACATTTAGGGTTAACTCTGCTTTATGCATTTGTGTGTCCCCCAGCATGAACAGAGAGAATACACAGAGTATACAGAAAAGGCAGTTCGTGTACAACATGAATTTGTTGTATAAATGAGTGAATTAATTTTCCCAAATGATTGCCTTAAACTTAATTCATAGAACAGATATGCTGAGTAAACGACATAATATATATCAAGCACTCAGTCCAGTACTTGGCACATAATAAAAGTTTAGTATATTTATTATTCTATAAACACAATGTGTTCATGGAAAATAAAACTGGTATTATTAAATTTGCTAAAACACCACATACCACCTTTAAAATTTCTAAGTTATAAAATATGTCTTGCTGAATCCAATGGGGTTTTTTAGTGGTTTGGCTAAGATATATCTCTGTGGAGATCCTAGTGCCATATCTCTCTTATTCTTCTAAAACCCAGTAAATCTGAATTATAACATTAAATGTTTTCATGCCTCCATAATTGTTTATTAATTAACAAAATACAAGCATTTGTTCATTCACCATAATTATGTTCATAATGAATGAGGGAATTTGTAGAATTGAAATTCTTACTGATGCCTTTGAAATTACGATTGTGATAGGAAACATTGGAAAAAATGGCTTGTTTTAGTTGTCAGGAATTGTTGGCTTACATAGTATGCTAAGACAGAAAGGAGAGCACAGAACACTGAAACTGTACATATTTTAAAAAAAAAGGGAAAGGAACACAGTAAGTAGTTAAGAATAAAATCCGGTCACTTAATTATTAGATTGTAGTGGTAGCTGACTATTTGGTGTTACTGATGAAATCATCCAAGCACTGATGTGCAGAAGGGATGCATCTCCCTGAGGAAATGTTTTCGGACCCCTGCACAGGTGGCCCAAACCCTTGGAGAAGGTGGGTGGGGCTTGTTGGGAGTGATGGTGATAGGAAACAGGGGTTTGTTTGAAGGAGATAAGTAAGATCTGCCAAAATCAAAAGTGTAGCATCCTAGAGAATCAAAGGCCACCTCAATACTGAAAATGATTTTTTTTTAAATAAAAAGAGGCATTAATGTGGAACAAATTTTCAGTTTGTGACATCGTCATAGTAATTTCCTCTAAGGTGAGACACTTCTGAAGTATTTTGTTACAATGTTTCTTAAACTTTCAGTCTTCTGGGAAATACCTTTCGAAGAAGAATAACAAGAAAGAAGTGTGGTGAATGAATTAAGAGACAACATTACAGAGTGATTTCTCACCTTCAGTGTGGAGGTTCATTTGTCCGTCCGCCTGCTCACACGCTCACACATTCACACTTGTTCAATGCTGCCTTATTGAGTGCCAGTTATGTCCCCTATAGATAGAAATGTGAATATGAAAAGCACAGAGGAGCTCCCAGCCTGGCAGGGGTGACTTATACAAACTGCCAATTATAATGCAGTGTGTTAGCTGCTATAATTGAGGTATGTACATATATTTAAAGCTGTAAGGTGTTAGGAGTGACTAATTCTATGTGAAATGGTATGGAGTAAATTCACAAGACCAAGGAGAAGGACTCCTTGGTCCAGGAGAGAAAAAAAGCAATAAAGAGTTGGACAAATAGCCCCTGACCAATCAGCTGGGGTGTAGGGAAGCTACCATGCAAAGGAAATTCTCAGTGGACAGCAGTAGGTGCCACGTTCTCTCTGAGGATGTCCCATGGTGAACGCTACTCTATCACACGTGCAGTGCCTGACTTCCACCCCTGGACAAACATAGAGTCCAATGCAAAGGCGTATACAAAGCCCATGGTTCTTGATAGACTGACTGGTCTTTCATCCCGGTTCACTTACTGTCTGTGTGACTTTGGTGAGTCTTTTAACTTTTCTGCACGTTAATATCTTCATTTGTAAAGTAAGGATAATAATAGTAGCTATCTCATAGGGTGGTGTGGGGTTTTTTTTAGGATTAAATGAAGTAATACGAGTTAAAATTATTAGAACTATGCCCACACAAGAGTGTACTGAGTAAATGTTAATGGCTATTATATTTAGAGGAGAAGAAAAAGACTGTTTTCTAAATCTGCTGATTTTTTAAAAAAATAAATTTATTTATTTATTTTGGCTGCGTTGGGTCTGTTGCTGTGCGCAGGCTTTCTCTAGTCGAGGTGAGCGGGGGTTACTCTTTGTTGCGGTGCGCAGGCTTCTCACTTTGGAGGCTTCTCTTGTTGCAGAGCATGGGCTCTAGGCACGCGGGCTTCAATAGTTGCGGCACATGGGCTCAGTAGTTGTGGCTTGCGGGCTCTAGAGCCCAGGCTCAGTAGTTGTGGATCATGGGCTTAGTTGCTCCGCAGCATGTGGGATCTTCCCAGGCCAGGGCTGGAACCCGGGACCCCTGCATTGGCAGGTGGATTCTTAACCACCGCACCACCAGGGAAGCCCAAATCTGCTGATTTTTGAGGCATGGTCCTCTGAAGTTGTACCCAGCTAAATTCTTGTTGATTTCAAGAAGTGGCAGGGCTGTCTACAGAAGCTGGATGCTCATCTGTATTACAAAGAAATGACAAAGCAAAGACAGGATTCGAATTTATTTAATGATGAAAGGAGCGGATAGCATAGCTCCTTTTTTGCTGAACAAATTCTTTTTTGTTTTGTTCAAGAGGCAGTGATATTTTATTTTATTTTATTTATTATTTTGCATCTCACTCTATTTATTTTTAACATCTTTATTGGAGTGTAATTGCTTTACAGTGGTGTGTGAGTTTCTGCTTTATAACAAAGTGAATCAGCTACACATATACATATTTCCCCATATATCCTCCCTCTTGGGTCTGTCTCCCACCCTCCCTATCCCACCCCTCTAGGTGGTCACAAAGCACCGAGCTGATCTCCCTGTGCTATGTGGCTGCTTCCCACTAGCTATCTATTTTACATTTGGTAGTGTATACATGTCCATGCCACTCTCTCACTTCGTCCCAGCTTACCCTTCACCCTCCCCGTGTCCTCAAGTCCATTCTCTACGTCTGCATCTTTATTCTTGTTCTGCCCCTAGGTTCATGAGAACCATTTTTTTTATTCCATATATATGTGTTAGCATATGGTATTTGTTTTTCTCTTTTTGACTTACTTCACTCGGTATGACAGACTTTAGGTCCATCCACCTCACTACAAATAACTCAGTTTCGTTTCTTTTTATAGCTGAGTAATATTCCATTGTATATATGTGCCACATCTTCTTTATCCATTCATCTGTTGATGGACACTTAGGTTGCTTCCATGTCCTGGCTATTGTAAATAGAGCTGCAATGAACATTTTGGTACATGACTCTTTCTGAATTATGGCTTTCTCAGGGTATATGCATAGTAGTGGCATTGCTGGGTCGTATGGTAGTTCTATATTTAGTTTTATAAGGAAGCTGCATACTGTTCTCCATAGTGGCTGTTATCAATTTACATTCCCACCAACAGTGCAAGAAGGTTCCCTTTCCTCCATACCCTCTCCAGCATTTATTGTTTGTAGATATTTTGATGATGGCCATTCTGGCTGGTGTGAGGTGATACCTCACTGTGGTTTTGATTTGCATTCCTCTAATGATTAGTGATGCTGAGCATTCTTTCATGTGTTTGTTGGCAATCTGTATATTTTCTTTGGAGAAATGTCTATTTAGGTATTTTGCCCATTTTGGGATTGGGTTGTTTGTTTTTTTTGATATTGAGCTGCATGAGCTGCTTGTAAATTTTGGAGATTAATCCTTTGTCAGTTGCTTCATTTGCTGTCTTTTTTCCATTGTATATTCTTGCCTCCTTTATCAAAAATAAGGTGACCGTATGTGTGTGGGTTTATCTCTGGGCTTTCTATCCTGCTGAACAAATTCCTGAAGTAAGTCAAGGAGATTAGGATGCCCATTCTTATGACTCCATCTGACTGAGGCTTTATAGTCCCTGTGCCTGTTCTAAAGGGATTCTCCCAAATGACTGATGTTTACCAAGCTCTATCAAATGAGTATTTAAAAAGAGAATGAAATTGCTAAGCATTGTTATCCTTAAACTGCAAGTTGAGATGCAATATTGGGTCGTGAAATCAATTTAAAATTTCAGGACAATTTTTTTTTAGATTTAAAATAATATGGGTATTATTTCATAAACTTCGAGTTTCACTTAATTTATATAAGAAATAATATGATGGCTGACGCTGTTATAGTGCCTGACACTGTTCTAAGAACTTTAATGTATAGTAACTCAGTTAATTCTCATAACAATCCTAGGAGATAAAGCTCATTTCCAACTCCATTTTGCAGTTGAGAAAACCAAGGGGTTAAACCACTTCACAAGGACAGAGAGTTGATATATTCCAGAGCTAGGGTGTAGACCTGGAAGTCTGGCTGTAGATGGTATGAGGTACATGGTGATAATATATAATATACATCTTACCGTGGGTATGGGTCAAATGGGTTTGAAAGCCACTCTGATGAAGAGAAGATAGGCAGCCCCCACCATACCAGCAGCCCTGGGCAAATGCACTAGCTCTGTAGAATTTCCAACCTCTTGGCAATCACAGCCAGTGTTAATATTCAGGTTACTTCTGAATCTTAGCCAAATGATTTAATCAATTTAAGAATGAAAGAGAGGGGCTTCCCTGGGGGCACAGTGATTGAGAGTCCGCCTGCCGATGCAGGGGACACGGGTTCGTGCCCCGGGCCGGGAGGACCCCACATGCCGCGGAGCGGCTGGGCCCGTGAGCCATGGCCGCTGGGCCTGCGCATCCGGAGCCTGTGCTCCGTAACGGGAGACGCCACAACAG
>NC_041228.1:25989381-25992062 GCF_002837175.3 Physeter macrocephalus | reverse complement strand
CGTACCGCAAAAAAAAAAAAAAAAAAAAAAAAAAAAAAAGAATGAAAGAGGAAGGTAAGTGTATGCAAAAGAGTAAGATGTCAAAGTCGTCAAGAGCATGCTTTTAGGGAGAGAAAACGGTGAACTGCTAAGATGTGCAGATTACAAAAAATTCAGTTAATATCACGCACAAAACATTATTTCAGAAAATAAACGTTAACTGTGCACCTTCTTATTCTAAGGATTGTGGGGAGCAAAGATAAGTAGAACAGGGTCCAATGTCCTCAAATAGTTTATAGTCCAATGGGCGAGACAAGCAAACACAAAATCTGAGTTATACTATGACCTTGTAAGTTCAACAATAGAAATGAGAAGAAATGCAGTGAGCTTCTCAGTTGTACATCAGAGTGGCCACAAACTTGGCCTGGAGGATGAAAAAAGCTCATGGAGAAGCCAGTCCTGGACCTGAATCTTGAGAGTAGAAGGAGGAGGGAGGATTTCAGGTTGAGGGAAGAATGTGTGTCATAAACTGAAAGGGTGGGAAGGTGGAGCATGTTTCTAGAACACTCTGGGTTGTCCCAACTTACTCACTACCATGTTCCCTAGTAATGAGACTGTCTTTGGGAATAAACATTCTATTTTTTTCTACAACATCCTAATATTTGAAGACGCACTGAACCTTGCCAAAATAGCTGCATTCTCCTAGGTTCTATTGTGTGTGCGTAACTGAATACTAATGCAGCTGGAAAAAGAAAATTTCTACAACATTATGCCTGTCCCTAATAAATTCTAGCTGAATCTGCTTTCCTAAGGGCTCAGTGTACTTCAGAGATTGAAACTTGATCGATTGATTGATTGCCTTCCGTGGGAGCTGCTGCAGGAAGCAACTTTCCTTGCTTGTCTCAGTTAGATTAAGGCAAGTGTTCGCCACCTCTCCAGGGCAGAACAAGTCATGGGAATACCTTCTCCTCATTCTAGACACATGCTTTTAACAACGTTTCAACAAGTAACATTAGCTTTTTGCAAACCAGGTTCAGTTTAATGTGAAGTGATCCAATGTCATATGAAAAAATAATTGGCTTCATGCTTGGAAGAGCAGGGAGGCAAGGTGTATGTGTAACGGAAAGGAAAGCCTTGAGTGTCCCATAAAAGACCGGAGTGTCCCATAATGAGTCTGGACAATTTACTTCAATTCTCTGAGCCTCGGTTTCCTCATCTATAAAATGAAGATGTTGGAATAATTGACATGTTCTGGTTTTAAATGTTTGATTTTGAGGTTATTTCAGACTCTTGTTGAGAATCAAAAGAAATGATGTTTAAGGTTCAGGTAGCCCAGAGTCATACTATATTGTCTCTCCTACACCGACATCTTGAGGGAACCAAAATGGAAAAAGTGGGTTTCCTCTCTAAGCTGGACAAAGCTGTCCTCTGGACCTAGGCTGGAAATGGGACCCTCTGATTGTGCCCCTGATATTTTATCACATCTGTAAAACTGCATTTGCTGGCAGCCTACAAGGTTGCTCTATTTGGGTCTCCTGTGTTGGTTTACCTCAGCGTGGAAAATGCCCAAGTTCTTGTGCATCATACACGTAAGGCCACTAGCTTGCAGAGACTGCAGAGGGTAAAAGCTGCATAAGGGAACAGAGCAGAACAACACACGTGATGTCAAAGAATCAAGCTCTGGGGGACCTTGAAACCCACTGTACATATGCAGATAAATTCCCTCGAGAGGGTTTCCCTGGTGGCGCAGTGGTTGAGAGTCCGCCTGCCGATGCAGGGGACGCGGGTTCGTGCCCCGGTCCGGGAATATCCCACATGCCGCTGGGCCCGTGAGCCATGGCCGCTGAGCCTGCACGTCCAGAGCCTGTGCTCCGCAACGGGAGAGGCCACAGCAGTGAGAGGCCCGTGTACTGCAACAACAACAACAACAACAACCACAACAAAAAATCCCCTTGAGAGTACAGGGTAGGATCTCCTCTTTGGAGACAATTATTATGTTTACTTTCTTGCTTTCTGTTCTTGTGGAATGCACATTAACACAAGAGAAAGCCAGAGCTCTACTGGTCTAATGATGTATATTTTATGGTTCTTTTGTTGAAAGTTCACCTCTTTTATTGGTTATCTACTTGACTGTGGTGAAGGAAATGCCAAATCCTGCTCCTGTCCTGTTGCTATAGTGATTCCTGAGAGATAAAAGTCAGGCATGAAATATTCAGCTGCAAGTTTTATCAAACTAATGTTTAAATGGATTTTAATTTATTTATTAAAATATTTGAAATTCGGTGATCATGGAAGATTTACTTTCCAATTACCTCTGCCTTTTCTTCCTTGATTGCTGTTTCATGCAAACAGGTGCTTTCAGTGAGTGACTCACTTGTATTTTCTTATTCTCAGGTGAGAATCCCTGGACCACAGTGAAGGCAGTTGAGTGGCTGGATCAGCTGAAGGGACCAGCATTTTTTTTTCAACAGTTTAACCATCCATTATTTGATGGGAGCCATATAATTAATTTTAAATAAGAGATTTTAAAATACTTCCTTCCCTTCCCACTTGAACACTGGCTCAAATGCTTTTTTTTTTTTTTTTTTGTGGTATGCGGGCCTTCCTCTGTTGTGGCCTCTCCCTTTGCGGAGCACAGGCTCCGGACGCGCAGGCTCAGCGGCCATGGCTCACGGGCCCAGCCGCTCCGCGGCATGTGGGAT
>NC_041228.1:25945697-25989301 GCF_002837175.3 Physeter macrocephalus | reverse complement strand
CCCCTGCATCGGCAGGCGGACGCGCAACCACTGCACCACCAGGGAAGCCCCTCAAATGCTTTTAAAGTCTCAACAATTATATTTTGGAAACTTGGTTTTGCTTCTACAATAGTTCCATTTTGTAGAATGCCTTCATCCAGTTTTGCTGGTGTGCCATGCTTACATTTCTGTCCATACAGTTCAAGACAGAATAAGCTAACCTATTGCTGGTAGGTCAGAAATGTGGTACTGTGTCAGGTTCACACACAAGAGCAAAGATTGGACAATGAAATATCAATAGATGGCGGTAGGTGGTAAGGAAGGTTTGCTTGGACAGCAGGTTGTCACTTGGGTATGGCAAACTTGGAGAATCCTCCCCAGCCCTTGCTTAGTATCGCATAGACCAGGCACCGGAAAACTTTTTCTGTAATAGGCCAGAGAATAGATATTTTTGGCTTTGCAGGCCATACCAACCTCTGTTTAACTGCTCACTTCTGCCATTGTAGCAGGAGAGAAGTCATAGGCAGTATATAAATGAATGAGTGGCTGTGTTCCAATCAAACTTTTGTTTATGAACAATCAAATTTGAATTTCATGTGACTTGTGTGAATTTCATGTGTCACAAAATATTATACTTCTTTTGATTTTTTTTCCCCAAACATTTAAAAATGTAAAAACTATTCTTAGCTTATGGCCACTAAAATAACAGGCAGTGGGCTGATTTGGCCAGCAGGCTGCTGTTTGCTCTCCTCTAGCACAGAATGTTAACAGGGTGGAATCTGGGGTCAGATTGTCTCTTGAATTCTGCATTCTTCCATTCTACCTGTTTTACCTTGAGCAGTTAATTTCTCCTTGTCTTGGTTTCTTCATGTATACAGTGAAGTTGGTAATAATACCTACTCATGGAGTTTTTAAGTTCTAAATAAGGGGATAGATAAGAGTGATTAGAATTGTTCTTAACATAGTAGGAGCTCACTAATAGGAGTAATTATCATCCACAGAGGACCTCAGGGCACTGGGGGAGATGTTCTGTCATGGTGGGACTGGAACAAAGTCAGTCGTAAGATTTGACATCTGTGGAAAAAGCCAGCGTGACTTACAGTGAGAATACGACCACCCCTCCTTTCCTCCGCAGTCACCAAAGCAATACAGGCTGCCTTTTGCCCACCTATCCGGCCACCATCTATGGCCTATTTATGATGAATGCTTCCCTGTGGAAATGGTTGCTGGTGCTTTGCATGCCGGCACCTTCTGTCACACAAAATTTAATCATTTTTATTTGCCTTCCACAGCACTTTCTAAGTGTTGGCACGGTCATTTCAGGACTGGTCTCATCATTTTCAGATCTTATGATGGCCATTTTTTATACCTCATAAATCCAGAGAGGCAACTTTTTGCAGAACATCACACAGCTGTTGGGCAGCAGAGAACTGCCCTTCCAGAGTTGTCCATGAAAATACAAAGTTGTCTTTATGATGTTTACTGTTTTCTCTCCTCGTTTTACTGTTCCCATTTATTTTTGGTTCCTGGTCCTTTAGGGGAGCTTAGAGCTAAGGAATATTTGTTTTGAGGGGGAGGAATTTTTAAAATATCTTGAAGTTATCCTTCTGATGATTTTCTTTTTTGATGATTGTTTTCAAATCTTGCAAATCAGTTTTCCCCAGAGGCCAAATCATAATCTTAATTAATTTTATTTTAAAGGCACAAGCCATAAGAAGGAATGATGTACCAAAATATTCTAATTTAGGAAAATCCAGGTGGCAATTTGGAGAATTTCGTAATGGAGACCACTGACGACACTTTTTATTGTTTCTGAAAAATGGTGTCAGACATTTTCTGAGATTGGTGATTTTCATAGGTTTGTGATTCCTATGAAAAATTTTTTAGGTGGATGATTCTCTACTGAGCTGTGTTGTAATTAGTTCTGTTTTTAAAAAACTTAATTATATTATTCATTCATTCAAATCATAAAAACCTGGGCTCTGGAGTTAGTTCTAATCTTGGCCCCATCATTTACTAACTTTGTAACTTTAAATAAGTTATTTAAGCTCCCTTTGCTCAATTTTCTTCTCTGTAAAAAACAGGGGGGTAATAATCACACGCATCTCATAGAACTGTAAAGAATAAAAGTCATAATTCATAAAAATTTCTTAGAATGTTGCCTAGCACAGAATAAGAATTCAAGAAATGTTAACTCTTTTTATTCTTTAATTATTCATTAGGGAGTTCATTTGTCTCTATTATGCTCAAACCTTGACCCTGTTGACCTGAAACAGACTGCCCGGTATTTTTCCAGCAAAGATGGGCTTATTCAGGATCAGCAGAGAATTACAATTCAGGGCAAGACACTTGCAAGTCCCCACACAGCAAGGGAAGGAGAACATTTTTATAGAGGGGGAAAAGAAGTTGGGAGGGTTACAGTAAGCATAGAGCCCATGGCTTTTCATTGGCCGAGTTGTTGCCAGAAAAGAAGAGTCTCTCCTCTCTCTGTTGGGCTCTGCTATCCTCACAGGGTGTGGGAGCTCTCCCTTCTGGTCTCCCAACTCTATTTTACAGAGGTTTCTGTTTATTAATTTTTTACAGCCCCTTTCACTTACTAGTTGTGTGACCTTGGGCAATTTGCTTTAACTCATAATGAGCATCTTAAATTTTTTTAAGGAAACTTTCTCAACACATCAGATTAACAATTTGAAATAGGAGAAAGAAAGCAAATAATAGGAAAAAAAGAAAAGCAGTAGTTGAAATCCATTGCAAAAATGTACTCCAAAAACAGTCTTTCATCTCAGATTTGAAAGAATTCTGCTTGTGCATTAATAAAGGTTTCCCTTCTGTCTGATTCAAGTTCATGATATAAATTACTTTCAGGTACTGCTTCTACAATGCTCACAATCAGAAAGAGCGGTTATACATGATGCATAGGCAGGGATATCCTGCCTGAAAGCAAATGTATCCTTTTGAAGAAGAATGAAGAAAACAGCCATGGCCAAGGCCAGCCACCAGAACATTCTACCTGCGATCATGAGTCACAGAGTGCCTAAACAGACAAGCAAGAACCTACTTGAACTTTTCAAATCCTGGTAATAAAGAAACATACTTTTGGTCAAAACAAATTTTTTCCATAGCCATCCAGAAGTCTGAATTCACATACTCCCGCAAAACTCCAAATGCAAATGAACATTTCTAGAGTACGTCGACAGTTTCATGGCCAGCATGCTTGATTGGTCTGCTGTCCTGGGCTCTGAGTGAGTCATGGAGCACAACGGATCCATCTGCACTGGGGCTTTGTAGGTAGAGCAGATGGCAGTCCTGTTTCTACATGGCGGTTTGGGGATAACCACTCCCTTCTTGATGGGGAATAAAAATAGATTTAATAAGTTCAGTAAAGGCTGCAATTAAACAATTTGAAGATCTTAAAACTATCCAATAACTGATCCTACTTTTCCAATTTGTTCCCTCAAACTAAATTTGACCTGTCAGACTGACAAAACTTTATGTATATTGGATTATTGAAGACAGGAAGTAAAATCATTCCAAAGCATAGAGCTTAGACTTCACAGTCCTGAAGGCAAGCTAATGAGGAACTAGAGACTGCCTTTAATTTCACAATAACTTTTGTCTTCAAAACAGTAATGTTAATTTAGAAATACCTCGTTCTGCTCTTTCTTTACATTATTATTTTTAAAATTTATTTATTTTAATTTATTTATTTTTGGCTGCGTTGGGTCTTTATTGCTGCATGCAGGCTTTCTTTAGTTGCGGTGAGCAGGGGCTACTCTTTGTTGTGGTGCGCAGGCTTCTCATTGCGGTGCCTTCTCTTGTTGCAGAGCACGGGCTCTAGGCACACAGGCTTCAGTAGTTGTGGTGCATGGGCTCAGTAGTTGTGACTCACGGGCTCCAGAGCTCAGGCTCAGTAGTTGCGGCACACGGGCTTAGGTGCTCCGCAGCATGTGGGATCTTCCTGGACCAGGGCTTGATCCCGTGTCCCCTGCATTGGCAGGTGGATTCTTAACCACTGCACCACCAGGGAAGCCCCTTTACATTATTGAGAATCCGTTATTTTTAAAAGATTTAAGACATTAATTATAAAGGTGTTACATTTTTATTTAAAACAAAACTGTAAGTACTTGGTTGTTCAGATTTAACTGAATTGCTTAAGAATATTTTATGAGGTAAAAATAGGAGTTTAAAGTTCATACTTATTTGTTTACCAATACCATATTCCTCTTCTGGTTACTCCCAGGGATCTTAGTCTCACAGCTAAAGTTACTTAAACTCTAACTGAAGCCTCAGACCTGCCTTAGGCCCTATGATGCAGAGCTATTTTTAGTTTCCCCACTTTGCTGGTGAGAAAACTGAGGCAAGGAGATGGTAAGAAACTCACCCAGGAGTGTCCGGCTCACGGGGAGCAGAGCTGGGATTTGAACTTGGATGCTCTGTTCCTGGAGCCTGTGCTCTTAACCACATGCTCTGGGTCTCCCCAATGCCTACCATAGAGAATAGACTCATTCTTTGGGTCCTCCTTTACCCAAGCAGGATGGAAAAAAAAGAAGCACACACGAGAGTGGCAAAAAACCCCACAAAAACAAGGAACAAAAAAAATGCCACAGACTCTGTTGAATTCTAAAAGATGAGCTCCCAAAATGTTTGGAACTGTAGCAGCCACCATAACTGCCTTCTTCCCCACGACACTTTGAAGGAGGTGTGGCATTCCCTGGGTTGCATAAATGCCACCACATTTGTGAGACATTAGTCTCACTACACTGTAGTCACATGTCATATATAGGAATCAGAAGGGCTAAATGACGAGCAAATTTTGACAAATCAACTTTCTCTTTCTCTCTTTTCTTAAAATGCTTGAGGGGGAAGGCAGTAAAAGCAAAGATAGAACATTATATTGGTTTCATTAAGGTTATGCTTTGTCTGGCGTAACATTCTTAATTATGAAGACAAAAAGTGTTTTGATGAAGTGTTTTTGATCAGGTGGATGAATAACTATCTTTAGTAGGTGGGTAATTCAGGTTTACATGCAGTGATATTAAATAGACACTAATGCTGTGGCCAAAGTCAAGTCTGCATAGTTTCCTCCACTTCTGTCCTCAGAATTCTTACTAAATTTTTCTTCTCAGGGCCCCTTCTTTCTCTCAACTGGAAAAATGCCCAGTGGCATTTAATGAACCCCTGTACTCTCCACAACCTGGTTCATATCATGATGGTTTCATGTGGATCTCAATGTGCCAGCCCATCCACAGCCCTGTTTGAATCAGTCTCCAGTTCCTAAGGTCACTGGGTGCCCACGGTCCCCATGAGCTCTAGCACTCTGCACAGCTTTCAAGTAGTTAACGTTTCATGCATATGACTCGGTATTATCTCCACTGCTTCAGCTTAAGAGTTTGAGGACTTTCTTTGTAACAGCCATATTGTACATGTAGTACTTCAAACGTATTTGTGGACAATGTTAAATGAAGTCACCTCCCACAAAATAACTGTTTAAAAGCCCACCATTATATTTGATAATATTCTCATCCCTAGGGAAGAAAGCAATGTCTTGGCTAGTATGATTTGTGTAAGGAGTATTTCTTCTTAGAAATTGTGGCAGATATTGCTGTTTGCTTCCCAATATTCATTTTCCCTTGAGCAACGTATTCAGCTCTGGGCTATAATTCTCAGCTTCTCTTGAAGCTCTGAGATACAAGTGGAAATTGCTTTTCAGAAGATCTAGGAAAGCTTCAAGAAACCTATAAGGGATCTGGGAAGTAAGCTCTTTGAATTTAATTTTTTCCTGGAAAGTAAGTGTGATGGTTGGAGATCTAGCAGGCTTCATGGATCATAAAATAACTTTGAAGATGCTAAGACTTACTGAAAGAAAAAGCCTGGGTTTCTGATGATCATGGAGAGACCAGCTCTAGACTTCCTACTTTTTTCTGTGAGAAAGAAATACATTTTTACTTTACTTAAGGCATGACTTTATTTATTTGTTTGTTTGGGTTCAAATCGGCAGACAAATGCATTTCTAACCAACAGAGAAGTTAAATGAATATCCAATTACATTTTAAGTGGCACGGAACAGCAAGAAGTTAATGGGAATTCAGTAATACTATCAGTACCTTTATAAAAGAAGGAAACATTGTTCCTCAAGTTTCTAGTCTAAATTAGGGTGGGATTGTTAATAACTGACCAAATAGGAATGCAACAAGTTGTCATGACCAATTCATTGGAAGACATGAGAGGCAGTTTCGTAATGTGTCAACTTGGCCAGGATGAGCTACATTTCTCAGATTCCCTTTTCTGTATATTTCCAGACAGGGTCGGCCACAAGAAAGAACCTTGTAGGATATGTGAGGGCAGAAGTGAAGCCATAGCCATTTTGTAACTTATACAACGTGTCACATACCTGCTAGTTCACCTCATCACCGTGAAGCCAGGTCAGGCCTGCAACTACTGCCCCTTCCTTTGGATCCTCTTTCAGTGCCTCTGAATCCTGGACCAGGTGTGTGTGTTTAATTCCATGATGAAAGGCCTAGATTTCTGCAGATACCCACACCATCAAGGTCAGAAGCAACAGGAAATGACACAGGTTTCAGTTCTCCTTCGTGGATTCCAGGATGTGTTTATGGATTCCAGCTCTTTCTGGCTGTCTCCCACTTTATCTCCGTCTTCCCTTCCTGACTGGCTAATGAGTGAACTTCAAGCTGTAACATCAGATGCAAAGACAATAACCTTACAAAGATCACTTAACCAGCTCCCACAATTGCAGAAGGTCAAATCCCTGTGACAAATCCCTTCATATTATGGGTTCCTCTAGTGGTTCTGTTTAACTGATTGAAGCTGGACTGACTGATGCAATGATATTAATATCATTAGTATCAGCACATTTCCAAAACAGTTTGAAATTTAAGAGGAATAAATAAATGAAAGGTGGACCAATTAGGGATGAAATGCCAAAAATAAAATAAAACTAGGCAGAAGCAGAAAAGGAGTCTTGTATGTCATTCTTGATCTCATTAATTAATTCAACAAATATTTATTGGGTGACACATAAATGCCAGACACTTTGCTATGTTCCAAATGAAAATAATAGGCAACAGATTTGGTCCTTGCCAACCTGGTACCTGTTCTGGGAACTAGTGATACAGCAATGAACCTAACAAATATCCTTGTCCTCATGGAGCTTACATTCGAGTTGGTTGAGGCAACCAATAAACATGTAAATAAATTAATTAAATATGCTCATGTCAGATAATAATAAGTGACACAGAAAAACCAAGTAGAGGTAACAAGCCCTTCATTGCATGGTGGGAAGTGGCAAGGATTTAGAGATAACGTGGGTAAAGCATCTGACCCACAGTAGACCTTTCATAAACTATAGTTATTGTTGTTGACCTTATTAGAATTGTGGCATGAAGATAAAATATATATATATATGGAATCTAAAAAATACAACAAACTAGTGAATATTACAAAAAGGAAGCAGACCTGCAGATATAAAGAACAAACTAGTGGTGACTGGCGGGGGGAGGGAAGGAGGGTGGGACAAGATAGGGCTACAGGAGTAAGAGGTACAAACTATTAGGTAGAAAATAAGCTAAAAGGATGTATTGTACAACGCGGGAATATAGCCAATATTTTATAATAACTATAAATGGAGTATAACCTTTAAAAGTTGCTAATCACTATATTATACACCTATAACATATAATATTGTACAGTAACTATATTTCAATTAAAAAAATAAAAAAAGAAGGGGGAAGATGTGATAAAAATCCATGGAATAGAAATCATTAGAACTCAGTAACTGATTACTCTTGATATCTAAAGGCAGACAGAGTAATGGGATTTGAATCCAGAAGATCTAATTACCATCTTTAAGACACTTGTTTTTCCAATGAAGAAAACTGAGTAGTAGGTGCCATGTTGTTAAGAGAATTAAAGAAAATGTTTAGCAATTAATAAAACCAAATGAGATATGATGGGCTTCATTTCAGCAGGAGATATTATAATAATAATTACACTTTCAATAATTGTACAGAGCAGAAAGTCACTGATCATCCCCCTTGTGTGCTGAAAGTTGACTCTCACTGAAGGATTAGTGAGGGACTGAGGAGAGGGTGGGAAAGCAGTGACAGAAGAGACTGGGTAGAGGTGGGGGGTTCTGTCCCAAACTGTCACCATGACCACAGATGATGACAAAGGATATTGTCCGCTTAACTGTCTGAGTGAGACATCCTCAATTACACTCACAGTTTTACTGAATTCTGTGGAAACCAGTTCTTCCGCTTTCTAATGGAGAAAATATTGATGTTCAGGCAACATTTCCTTGAATAAGACAAACTATGAAAAGGTTAGGATGAAAACAAAGACTCTTTTGGTTTGGAGCACTGAGAAATCAAATTAGTAACTCAAATATTCAAAACAGAAGGCTCTGAGATAGAGACAGAAACTACTTTCATTGACCCTGGTATGTACTTGAAATGTCAAAAGTCCTGATGTTCAAATTGGGGAGAGAAATTATTGAAGACTAAACACATTTAAAACCTGGAAATGATTTGGAATTAAGGTTTTCAACAGGAGAGTCTACTACGCTTAGATTAGGCCCCTTTCCTGAGTTAAAGGGAGAGACTAAGCATAGTATTCTCTAGGATAGCCTTGCTTGACACCATGATCCTGGATTGCCTCCCCTAAAGCATTTATAATACTCACATGCCGCTCCTTGAGGGCAGTAACCACCTTTATTCAATAGCTTGTTCTTAGTGCCTAGTGCTGTGATTGGCTGAAAGTCATAAGCATGGTAAAATACTTATTTTTTAATTTTTTTTATTTTATTATTTATTTATTTATTTATTTATTTTTGTGATACGTGGGCCTCTCACCGCGGTGGCCTCTCCCGTTGCAGAGCACAGGCTCCGCACGCGCAGGCTCAGCAGCCATGGCTCACGGGCCTAGCTGCTCTGCGACATGTGGGATCTTCCCGGACCGGGGCACGAACCCATGTCCCCTGCATCGGCAGGCGGACTCTCAACCACTGCGCCACCAGGGAAGCCCAGTAAAATACTTTTGAGAATACTTGCATTGTGCCAGGTATTGTTCTACACTCTTCTCCTGTATCCAACCATGTGGTCCTCATAAAATCCTAAGTAGGAGGTGTTATTATTACTCCCATTTTACAGATGCAGGGTTTGGGCAGAGTGAGGCTACACAACTGGCTCAAAGTCATACAACTCATAAAGGGACGGTCAGAAATCTGTTTTCAGAAGCTTGTTGCATACCAGCATATCATCCAGGTTATGGAAATATGGTCATCCTAGAAAAACATCTTTATAAGTATCTGTGAAATGCTCACTGGTGAGAGCAGTACTTAAAATGATCTCTCCTAACTTATCCTTTTTGAACTGAGAAGATATTTGTACTATAAACGTTAAAAGGAGGGTTTTGGGACTCTCATGACAGAGTATTAGAATACCAGAAGAGATGTGAATTCTTACTATTGACTAAACATAAAATAGAGTTGCTTACAGTTATGGTTGGATATGAAATATTTGTATGAAAGAACAAAAACTTCATGTATAACACTTCCTTTTAACTTCTGAATTTTAGTAACCATCATGAATTCATAGGAGCACCATTCAGTACTAAATTTTAAGATCAGAAAAGATAACATAAGTAAAATTTTCTTCATCAAGATTCTGTCTTCATGACCATTACTACATTTGACCTTCACAACAGCCCTAGTGTAATGAAGACCAATGTTCCAATTTCATTTTATAAATGACAACCTTGAATGTTTGACTGACTTGCTGAAATCACAGAGAGTGGAAGGCAAAACAGGATGTTATCTGAAACCTGCAACTCTGTGTCTAAAATCCAATGCCATTTTTACCGCACTTCGTTTTCTAATGGTTTGGAATATTTTAAAGCAACTGCAATACATTTGTTCAATATGAATGATGTAGAAATACCAACTGTCCCAGTTTGTCTGGGATCAAGGAGTTCTCTGGACATGGGACTTTCAGTGCTTAAAACTAGAAAGTCTCCAAAAAACTGGGACTACTGGGTTACCTTCTGTAAATCTAATTGTTTATATAATTCAAAAGAAACCAAAACAACAGTTGTTGATTTTAATGGCCATGTGTATTTATAGGGGAAAAAAAGCCATGGAAAGATTAACATGCCATTCAGTGGGTTGTGACTAAAAGTGAATTAATAAATAAATGAGAATATTATTCACATTAAAAGCTGGAGGAAATAAATGTGGCAAATTGTGAATGCTCGTCTTTCGACTCTTTAGAAACACATAATCATAAATTGTAGAAGCATGGAAAAACTTTGAGTAGAAGGAGGTTTAGTGACCAGTGAGGTTTGAAATATTGTTCAGAGACAGATGGGATATTTTCCCCTGAGTATTTAGTGAGAGTCTGATGAAGTCTGGAACAAAAACACTGTTTTTCACAATTAAATTGAAAGTATAAATGGAATTTTTATAATTATATTGGTGTGAAGTTGGAGAATTAAACTTACAACTCCTTCAAAATATTAACAATAGCTAACACTGATTGAAAACCTACTCTTGTTCCAGGCATTGCTATAAATGTTTTACGTTTAATCCTCAGCACAACTCTGTGAAGGAGATACTGTTCTTATCCCCATTTTATATATGGGGCACTGAGATACTGTTCTTATCCCCATGTTATATATGGGGGACTGAGGCGTATGCAACATACCCAAGACCATGGCAAAACGGGAAGACAAAAACCTAGCCAAAAGGTTCCAGAGTCCATGTGTTTAACCTCTATGCTGCATCTAGTTAAGGGTGTGGCAGAAAGTGGGATACTCTTGTTTATTTATAGCTCTCCCTTTGAAATCATTTCCAAATATGTAGGAAGTAAAGTAGTTGTGAAGAGCCACAAGGAGGAAGTGTTATTGGAGGGTTAGAGATGGAGTTCGGGAAGTAATATATTGGTGCCAATAGACTGGTGCCTTATTAATGGGAATCTTAGAGGCATTATTCTTCATTTCTTGTGTTCTCATTAAGCAGAATCTTCCCTTGGGTGGCATTCTCTGAGCTTCCCTAACTCTTGTGTTTTTAGAATACCTAAATAAGATTAGAAGAAAAGGAAACGTCAAATCCATGGGGCAGTTCTACCCCCCACCCCAGTCTTCCTGAGGAAATCTGTAGTTCATTCTGTACTTTATTCTTTTTTAAATGGAATTTTGTTGAGGTAGATTTTCAATAATTGGAATAAGGGAGGGGATTAATGGTTAATTTATTATAGCAATAGCTACATTCCTGTAGAAAGGCATGATATTCAAGATGATGTTTGATATTCGAGATGAAGGTGAGAAAATGTTCTCTGCCTTTGTGATTATATTAAGAGCCATAGGTGTAAATTTTTTTCTAGAGAGTGATATTTAAATGCAAACCTTTATAAACAGAAGAAATATATTAATTCTGGGTCTCTTCTGTTCAGAATACTTTACATAGACTTTTCTACAGAAATGGGTTATTTCAGACTATTTCCCTGTGACAATGAAGTATCCCCTTTATACTGAAGGAAAGAAAACTACTGATGTATGAGTACTAGGAGTAAAGTGACTACATATTCCAAGCCACTAACTTCATGGTTTTTTTTTTTTTTTTTTTTTTTTTTTTTTTTTTTTTTTTGCGGTACGCGGGCCTCTCACTGTTGTGGCCTTTCCCGTTGCCGAGCACAGACTCCGGACGCGCAGGCTCAGCGTCCATGGCTCACGGGCCCAGCCGCTCCGCGGCATGTGGGATCTTCCCGGACAGGGGCACGAACCCGTGTCCCCTGCATCGGCAGGCGGACTCTCAACCACTGTGCCACCAGGGAAGCCCTAACTTCATGTTTTAAAAAACTTATATAGGACTGGCACTTGGTGGATATGTAAGATAAAGCAGAGGCTTTGGAGTTCGATAGACTTGAATTCAAATTCTGGTTGCTCCTGGTTGTCATTGGTCAAGTTTTTCACCCTGATTTCCTTTACCAGCAAAATGAAGATGATAAAACCAACCTATCTAACTCAAAGAGGTTTGAGAGTTAAACTAAATCATGGAACTAAAAAATCTAATAGATACTAGGCATATATTTATTCCATAGACCTCTTGTGAAGTTCCCTAAAAATCCTAGACTTTCTTTTGGCCAAAAATAGAGCAAAACTGATTAGTATTATTAGTACGGACAAGTTTGTCAAAGTTTCCCCTGACTCTGCACTTAGAATGTGCTGCTCCATCCTTGGACATATGCTAATTTGCTAAAAGAAAATGTGCTTATAGGTTTCAAATAGACTTTGATTCTATCTAATGCAACTTGTGTGATTACAAGTTCAGCCAGAAACCCTGATTTTTAATTGCTTCTTAAGATCTAGTCAGGAAGTATTCTCACATGTGTGTCACACAAACCCAGATCTGGCAGAGTTAATGTCCTGGTAATTAAGGATTTAGGCTGAGAAATTTAAAAATTTTTTACAGTTAAAATATGTGCTCATAGATTAAAATGAATAAATGTTGGCCTTGACAATTTATCTTCTTGCAAGTTTTTCACAAGTACACCTGAATAAGGCAACAGGGACATAAGGGCAATGGGGAAGGATTAACCCTTATTTTTCTGGTGTACTTTAAAATTAGTATTATTACCCTTAAGTATTCAGATGGAAATGCATGACCTCATATACACTTGTTTTCCCATTTATGTGAACTACCTGGAAAAACTCCCAAAGTACAATTGTTACTAATACATTATATATAATTCCGATTTCCTTCTTTTAAGGGAGATGGTAAATTCTGAGGTCAATTACAAGAAAGTGAATAATGGGTGCCCTTTAGAACTATCTCTTCAGTGTTCCTGTTTTTTTGCTTTTATTCCTGTCCTTTTACATCTTCATTAAAGGCATTTATTATAATTGGACATATCTAATTGAAATGAAGCTCTCAGAAGCTTTTGCTGCAAGCACAAGAAAAAATATGTTAATTTTCAGACTGATTAACAATATTTTAAATTACAGAATGATTTTATGAGCTTCCCAACCATGAGAACTCAGATAAAGTTACTAAGTTGGGAAAAACTTAGAGTACGTAATATGTTTCAAATAATTATATTTGCTTATATTCAAAATGGTAGATCTGTTTGTTGTGATACCTCCAAAAGCTAAAATGACATATAGAAGGTGGTTTAATGTTTTATTAACTAGATATTATGACATGCTAGAGAATGCTAACCCAGTCTATGGAAAGGGAAACAATTTATTCAACAAGTTCATGATGTCAAAGGATCGAATTGATCAGTGTTTTGACTCAGAATGTCATCTCTAGCTTTCATTCCTTATTAATCCCCTTATTCTCAAGTCTTGCTAGACTAGACTATTATCAGTTCCTGGAACTCATCATACTTATTTTTCTTTTGCATATACTTTGGCATATGCTATTCTCTCTGCTTAGAATAGTCTTTCCTGGGCTTCCCTGGTGGCGCAGTGGTTGAGAATCTGCCTGCCAATGCAGGGGACATGGGTTCGAGCCCTGGTCTGGGAAGATCCCACATACCGTGGAGCAACTTGGCCCGTGAGGCACAATTACTGAGCCTGCGCGTCTGGAGCCTGTGCTCCGCAACAAGAGAGGCCGCGATAGTGAGAGGCCCACACACCGCAATCAAGAGTGGCCCCCTCTTGCCACAACTGGAGAAAGCCCTCGCACAGAAACGAAGACCCAACACAGCCACAAATAAAAAAAATAATAAAAAAAAAGAATAGTCTTTCCCATCCCTGAAATGTCCACATTCCCAGGCTAATACTTTTGTGCATCTATCATTCAATCATTCATTCACTTATTTGATGTTCACGAACAATCCAGCACCAGTGTGTATGGTGGGTGTGGGAGGGAGGCGGTTATAGCCCTGAACAAGACTCTTATGGCTCCTCCCTTCAGGGGATTTACAGCTCTGGCAGAAGGAGATTTCTCCATCCCATTCCCTTCCTGGGTTTCTTCTCAGCTTTGCCCTAATGGGGAGAGTCTGTTAGCCTAATAATTTTCACATTAAAAAGAAACCTGCATCTGTTAGCCTTATAGATTAATTTACTTAATAGATTAATTTACCTAAGAGCTCTATAATGAGCCAATAATTGTAAGAGTCCACCATCACTTTCCTGAAAAGGAGCCATTCCTGCCTTGACCATCAGTGCACTAAAACTTTTGTGGAGCAGAAACCCTGGGTTGATGTTGAGGAGTAAAAAGCCAAAGTCGGAGAGAGAATAGAGCCAAATCCCAGATATTCATCTACTCTCTGAGTTAGAAGTCTCTCCTAAGAGTTACCATTTTGCTCTGCTCTCACCATAATGTACTGCCATTGTCCGGACCTTTGCCCACTTTCCCCACGAAACTTTAAGAGCCCTACTAATCTCTGTGTCTTCAGAGTGTAGCCCAGAGCTTAGCACATACCAGACACTCAATAAATATTTGTTTAATTAATGAATGAACCAGAGCAGGCACCAGGTATGGCTGTGAAGGTGACCTGCTGCACAACTGCAGGGGAACCATTCACATAGACCATAGTGTGAACAGTGCTGACTGGAGTCCTCCATTGTACAACCATATGCCCTGACTCTGGAAATGGACTAATACTGTTACTCTCTGATAAACAGTAATCCGTGCTAGTGTGTCTAACTTCAGATACTAAAAGTATTTCACTTTCATTTTTAGTGCCTGGTCATTCATTTAAGTGTGAGGGAAAATAGGAGGGAAAACTTGTCTGTCCATACCAACCTGTAGTACATAATCTACTTATTTATTGCTGACTTATTGAAAATAAAATGGAATTGAGACTCAGACTTGGGTTTGAGTTAAGACCCCATCACTTAATGGGTAAATGACCACAAATACATTAATTCTTCAGTCTGAGACTCGGTTTCTTCATTTGTGACAAGAGGACAAAAATATCTAGCTCCCATATTTGTGGTCTAGAGGTCTATCCACCTTATTGTTCTCAACCAACAATCAGCTTTTGGTTTTACTGATACTCTGTATTAACTTTTCTGTTTTATATTTCATTGATTTCTATTCTTATCTTTATAATTTTCCTTCTTGTGCTTGATTTGAGTTTAATTTGCTCTTTTTTTCTATTTCTCAATGTGGAATAGATCACAGATCATTGACTTTAGACCATTCCTACTTGATAAAATTTAATATTCGATGCTCTAAATTTCCCTCTAAGCACTGCTTTAACAGCACCCCACAAATTTTTTTCCTTAAATTTTATTTTCTTTTTTACTATGGGTTTGCAAGCAATGAATTCTCTTCATTTTGGCTTGTCTAAAAAAGGGTCTTTATTTCCAGTTAATTTCTGAAACAAATTTCTGCTGGGTAAAGAATTCTAGGTTGCAAGTTCATTCTAGCTAGAATAAACTAGAGAGAATTCTAGGTTGAAAGAATTTTGTATTTTAAGGATGTCACTAAATTTTCTTCTGTTTTGGATAGTTCCTGATGAGAAGTTTGTTGTAATTCTTATCTTCCTTCCTCTGTATATAGTAATTTTTTCCTCTGGCTGTTTTTAAGATTTTCTACTTATTACCATGTTTTCTTTATGCATACACTCCTTGGGATTTATTGAGTTTCTTGGAAATATAGGTTTATAATTTGTAACACATCTATAAAATTTTTGGTTATTATTTCTTAGACAAATGTTTTTGTCTCACCTTCTTTCTCTTCTTTTTCTGAGACTTCAATTACAATGTGTTAGACTACTTGATGTTGTCCTATGCATCTGTTTGTTTTTCATTCCTGCTTTTCTTTCGCTGCCTCATTTTGGAAGATTGTATTATTATATTTTCAAGTTCACTGATTTTTTTTCTTCTGCACTGTTTAATCTGCTCTTAATCCCACAAAAATATATATATTTATTGACTTAATATTTAAAAATACTTTTCTAATAAGTTTGCTGGGGTATTATTTTGGCTAGATTAAAAACAACTGAATAAACGTTGTCCACAAATAACTATTTTAAAATGGGTGTCTAGGTACTGAAGAAGTTATAGGAGAGTAAAAAGAATATTGAGCTTCAAAGCAGAAAATCTGAATTTTATTCCAAATTTCCTTACTTATTAGCTAAGTGATCTTGAGCAAGCTGCTAGTGACTTTAAGAGCAAGTTACGAATGTTTTCAGTGTGCAAACTATGGTTCAAGGACCTGCCATCTGTTTTGGGGACACAGTTTTATTGGAACACAGCCACGCCCATTAGTTTAGGTATTGTCTATGGCTGCTTTCACATTATGGAAGCAGATCTGAGTAGTTGTGACACAGACTTAATGGCCCACAATCTCTAAAGTAACTAATCTCTGTCCCATTTTAGAAAAAGTTTACTGACCTTAGCATTAGAGCCTCAGCTTTTTATCTGTAAAATACAAGTGATAGCACCTACATCACAGGGTTGCTGCTAGGATACTTACTGTGCTATACATGTGTGAAAACCTTTAGTACAGTGCTTAGCACATAGCCATTGCACAACAAATGCTTGTTAAATTGGAATTTAAAATTTCCATCCCCCTCCCAATGGTTGATTTAAAAACTAAGCTATTTTCTTTTAAAACTTACTTTTATAAGGTGAAACAATTATCTGTCAAAAAGCAAAATTTCACATTTTCCCTTTGAAAAAACTCTGTTATTTGCTTAGGCATCATGACTTTGTCAAACAATATAAACTTTTTGCTTCTTTGTCATAAATAATTAAAGTAACAATAGGATATTTTAAATTCTGTGGCTGATGCAGTGCTGAACTCCACAGACTTGATACAAATAGAAAGGAAATAGTAGAATATTTCCGAGTTTTTAAATGGTAAAGACCATAATTTTCTTTAAACAGCAGCAAACATAAAAGGCTATAAGTTAAAATTATTGGTGGTTCTTTCTTGAATGACACTGTTAAAGACACAGGAGTATATTTCATTTCTGTTCTTGATGATTAGAAATATATCGTGTGAAAAACGAAATGATAATTTGGAAACAAAAATAAATAGGAATATTCTACATAAGAGACTGTTCCAGCAACTGCATGCTGTGTACACTGTAATTCTTAGCTACTCATGCCTATTATGGCAAGTAAGTACATAAGGAGAGGCAAGTCACCAGGAAGTATTCCCTCCTTGTAGAACTGCTTTTATTAAATTCTCTACTGCGATCATCAGTACATCCTACACTGAAGTAATATATAAGAACATTGCTGAACACATCCTGTCTGATCTTAGGACAATAATCATTGTACTCATCCTGATAAATTGCTGCTTCTAAGTTATGAACCATGTGCATTGAGGAACTGATCATGTTTCAATTTTCCCATGAACTTGATAGAATGCTCAGGGTCACATTTATGACTCAGTTGTGGCAATCATGAGTCTTCATGGTGTACATTTTGCATTTTTGTATTCTTCCTGGTTGCATTTTATGTCCTTTGTTTCTTCCTTTTGCTCTGCTTTTATCTGTGCTAAGTATTTTATGTAACTTTGTAAGCCACATTCAATCTTTTCTGGAACAAGATTGGGTATAAATAGATAGGTAATTGGGAAGTAAGTGGGTAGGTTATTTCCCTAAAGTGCTAATATGTCTATTTGGTTCTCTCTTTGAAATACCTTATAAATAACACAACAAAATAACTCTCAGCTTACCACTTGATATATTTTACAATTTGAAGAGAAAGATTTAGTTATATTAGTTGCTTGGATCCCTACACCATACAAAAAGATTAAAATAATTCTGCAACTGATCCTCTGTCTTCTCTAAAGTAAGCCTGTGATTTCAATACCAAATTTTCTTTTAAATATCAACAAGAAGGAATGCATATGGTCTGTATTTAAACCATTCAGTCATACTAATTTTATCTGCTTGATAAAGATTATTGGAATTGTTTGCATTTTAAAAAGCTATGCAAGTGGAACTACAAAAATATATATATTTCTAAATACATGAAAAATCTTATTTATTAATTAAATAGGTATGTATTGAGCACTATGTGTCAAATACTGTTTGCAGAACTGTGGATACAGCAGTGAACAAGACAAAACTCTTTCCTCATGATACTTCTAAGAACAGCCATATCATAGTAGGGGAGTCTAAGAGTTGAGAAACAAATGGAACAAATTTATAGTAACATTATCTTGAGAAACAAATGGAACAAATTTATAGTAACATTATCTTATTGATTCTGATCTATGAAGTTTAATACTAAAAAATGCATGGTATTTTAAAAGATATTTGTTGCCTACCAGGAGAGAAATCATAGAACCCTCATCTGGTTTTGAAGATAGAGTCAGGTAGATCAAGAAGATGAATTTGACTCATATTGGCTTGATTCCCCTGAAAAGCCATTGGCCTGGAAGTGGCATCATGAACTTTTTCTTTAAGTAGGGGGCTCACACTTCTCTGGAGGGTGACTACAAAGACAGAATGGAAAATTAACACTGGTAGAAACAAGTACATCCTAGAGTGGGTCAAGGTTGAGGAAACACCTATAAGCAAGGAGTAAAGATAGAAATTGGGGCTAAAGTTTAGTCTAACAGGAGTTAGAGATTGCCAGAGGTTAAAATAGGGCTGTGGCATTAGAAATTGCCAATTGTTAAAAAACAAAACAAAGCCCTTGCACTTATTCATAGTCCACCTGGTATTTCATGCCTTCTTCCTTTTATTAAGCCTGCTTTTCTGTCAGGAATTCTTTTCTCCTCTATCCTTCTAAACTCAGCGAGGTATCATCTTCTCCAGAACCTTCTGTGGTAATCCAGGTTGAATGAGATGCTCTTTACGGGTTCTCATACTACTCTGTACCTACCTCTATTATTTCTTTCACTATTTTACATATGAAATTCTCCTTGGAAGTGTCTGTAGCCCTCATTAGACTAAGAGGTTCTTTGATGGTCTGGACCATAACTTATTTCACTCTCCTTAGTGCCAACTACTTTAGGTATTAAAAGATTCACTGAGTTAAACTGAACTGACTCAGGCAAGCAATAAAAAACCAGGGAACATGAGGGCACTATAAATATCATGGATCACATACTCAAATACCCTCAGGGCCTGACAGATAATATAAATAAATAAGCACATGCTCTGTTTAAGGGGAACAACTAGTCCAATCCAGACAGTTGTTACCATGTAAGATTGAAGCCCCATATTGCCAGACTGGAGGTTTTGGAGAAGCCAGAAGTCTCCATTTTTTAACATAAACATTCCTATCTTAGATCCTAGTGGCAATAAATTCAGTTTAAAGATTCTTTGGGAGCCAAAAAACCTGGCTCTTTCCAACATGGGACCACCAATGTGTCTCTGCTGCTATCTGGTGATATTTCAACCAGGAGTTTTTGCTGCAAACTATAAAAAACAACTTTAGATAGCTGATACAAAAAAAGGGAAGGAAAAAATTAAATATATTGGAAGGCTGTAAGAGTAGGGATAGACAAAGAATTGGAGGAATAACTAAATAACCAGATTTGAGGCAGGACAGAGCCTGGGTAGTGCTAGGGAATCTGGGAGGCAAAAACTAATGGATACTGGAGTAGCTGGACTCCATCAGGCTTCTATCTGTGCCAAGTAACCATGACTTAAATTACTGGTAGGGTTGCCAGACTTAGCAAATAAAAACACTGGACACAAAGTTAAATTTGAATTTCAGATAAACAACCAATAATTTTTAGTATGTCTCTTGCAATATCTTAATTTAACAATCCTAATACCAGTAACCAGAGTCTGACTTGCTTAATCTGGGTCACACATCTATCCTTAGCTCCCTAAGTGAAACATCAAGGAACACTGCAAGTCATGGAAGAGGGATAGATTTCTAAAAGAAAATCTGGGTCTTCAACCACAGGAAAGGGCAAGGAATGTTAGGATGTCAAAATGGACCATTCCCTTCCTTCTCATTCTCTCTCCCTCTTTCATCATGACAATTTATAAAATAATAATATTTTATAATAAAATAATAATAATTTATAAAATTAGTAAATACTCATTGAACAATCTGCCCTAGCCACTAGGACAAGCACTATTCTAAGTACTAGGAAAACAGCATGAACAAAACAGACACAGATTTAAATATTTTCCAAGTGAATTCTGTCTCCATTCTGTTTCACAGAAAAAAAAAAAATCACACATTCTTTGACCCACCTTAAGAGAGGAGTATAGTAACTTTCAATAAGCTGCAGAGGGGCTTCCCTGGTGGCGCAGTGGTTGGGAGTTCGCCTGCCGATGCAGGGGATACGGGTTCGTGCCCCGGTCCGGGAGGATCCCACACGCCGCGGAGCGGCTGGGCCCGTGAGCCATGGCCGCTGAGCCTGCGCGTCCGGAGCCTGCGCTCCGCAACGGGAGAGGCCACAGCAGTGAGAGGCCCGCGTACCGAAGAAAAAAAAAAAAAGCTGCAGAAACTTGCCTTTGTCCCACTATCAAAGCAGGTCCTGGGCCTATTTCTGCTGCCTTCCAGATTTCTAGAGACAAAGGTCAGATCTCAGTCCACTGTGTCCCTAATAACAATGGCTCTCTGCGTGTTCTTATTGAGCCTCTCTCCCCAACGGTCTCTCAATCCCTAGCCTTGTTCTGAGGGGGCTGGAGGCACCCATCAATCTTATTGAAGGAAGAGGGGCTGGGGCTCAAAAGATGGATTTTGCCAAAGAAACTTCCTCACAAAATCCTCTTTCTCACCTGCACTCTCTGGCACTCTCTTTCATCACCCTTTTGTAAATAAGATTTTGTTTTTAGTGTTGTAAAACCAGCTTTTGGCTGGCTGTTTCCTGCAAATCTCGGCATATGGTCAGTCTCTAGAGCTATCTCAGTATTTTATGCAACATTTTTGGCCTGCACCTAAACCAGAATGCCTGGGTTTAAATTGGAATCTGAGACCCATGACAATAGCTGTGAGACATTGAACAAGTTACTTGGCCTTTTTGTGCCTCAGTTTCCTCACCTAAAGGATGGGGTTTACAGAAGTTCCTGCCTCATTTCTTTATCATGAGTTTTAAAATATGAAAAGTTCTTAGAACAGAGCCTGGCCCATTGTAAGCCATTGTTATTTTATAGCCTTTTTCTGTGTCTCATTTGAAACTTCCAAATTAGCATCTTGTTGCTTTATTCTATTCCCTCTTCACCTTTTTATTCTCCTGTCCTTAGACTGATTGGGATTCAAATCCATCCAAGTCATTCATCCATACCTAGGCTTTTGCTGATGATGACATTCTCACACATAAAAGATTTTTCCTCTTTTCTGCTCACTATGTACAGTTCACATAATTATGAAAAATGAGGCTTTTCATCAAATTTTTCCTAAACTGTCTGAAAAATCAACTTCTAAACTATTACCAAGCAAGAAAGAGAGTATGGTAATCCTTTTTAGTGGCAGCTAGAAATTAGAGCTTTCTGGGGGAGGAATTTAGTAGTAACTGTCAATGCTGGTTTCTTTATTTTGTCTTTTAAGCAGGTAATTTTTCAGTGATAGTGAGTGACACTTTTGAAGTTAAGGTAATTATTTCCTACTATGTTGATGATGGCTGTGAATAATACTCCATTCTCAATTTGTGGCATATTTAAGGAAACACACCTTTTTAAAATTGCTTTTCTCTGATTTTTCAGGGGTTATAATAGTTGAACTCTGAGTTCACAATAAGATCGTTGGAATCATAATTCAAATAATGTGAAATTGTACCACTGATTTCTTGATGCAAAACCTCTTAAATGACAACATAACAAAATTCAACATTTTACCTACTTAGTAGATTTTGGTTGCCAGAAGAGTACTTAGCATCTTTCCTTACTGAAGGTCTTAGAATCTTTGAATATTCTCCAGTGGAGATCAAGGCAGCTTGTAATTCACAGACTTTAGGTAGGTTTTGTGAGCAGAAAAATTCCCAGCTATAAAAAAAGTAGGGGGCTTCCCTGGTGGCGCAGTGGTTGAGACTCTGCCTGCCGATGCAGGGGACACGGGTTCGTGCCCCGGTCCGGGAAGATCCCACATGCCGTGGAGCGGCTGGGCCCGTGAGCCATGGCCGCCGCGCGGAGAGGCCACGACAGTACCGCAAAAAAAAAAAAAAAAAAAAAAAAAAAAAAAAAAAGCAGGAAAACAAATCCTCTAAGGAATTAGAACCTCATCTATCTCAGCAAAAAGAGATTAAAGCTCTTTTTGTGAAACAGTTCTTCACATAGTAAAAAAGATTAGCCAAAAGATTTTTTACTGGATTGCTTTTTATTAACTAAATAACTAGTCTTATGAATTCTTCTTTTCTTGCTTGTTTGAATTTAGTTGGTTGTTTGACTTAATCAAATCTATCGGCTGTTTTGCATTATGAGAACCAACAATTCCTGAATGTATTCCATTAGATGCTGATCTGATGGGATATTCATTCATTCAGTCTTTATTTATTGAGCACCTGCTATGTGTCAGGGATAGTTATGGGGGATAAAGATGCAAACAAAACAGAAAAGATCTATGCTCACATCTAGAAGGGCAGGGGTGAAATAAGCAAATAAATAATTCTACATTTTCATGTAGTGAATAGTACTATGAAAAAAAATAAGATGAGGTAAGAGTCTGAAGGACAGAGAAGGAGCTTATGGTTTTAGATGCGAAGTTTTATATATTAATAGAAAGGTAAAAACTTTCTGAGAAAGTGATACGTGAGTAGCAATCAGAACAGGGTGAATGTGAAAGGCATAGAAATATCTGGGGAAGAACAGCGCAGGCAGAAGAATAGCAATGGGAAGGGTCCTAAGGCAAGAGAGTGGTTGACATATTCCAGGGACAAGGTGGTCAGTGTGGCCCAGGGAGGCATACGTGAGGCAGGTGTTGGTGGAGGCGAGAGACCAGATTGTGTAGGACTTTGTGGACCTCGGTCAGAACTCTGATTTCCATGCTGCGTTGATGTGAAGCCACTGGAGATATTTGAGTGTGTGTGTGTGTGTGTGTGTGTGTGTGTGTGTGTGAGACATAATTTGATTTATGCTTTAAAAAAGATCCCTTGATCATTAAATAAAAAACATATGGTAGGTTGGGAGTGAGGGGTAGGATATTAATAGTATTTTTTTTTTCTTAAGACTTCTGTGGTCAAAAAAGTTTTGGAAACACTACATTAAACAAAGGTAAGAATTAATGGATTCTTAATTCTTAATTAATGGATTCTTAATTCTTTTGTTTTCGTAGAAAACGAAAAGCGAGATTAGATGTACAAGCAGAGTGAAATAACCCTTATCCTTGGCCCAGTGAGGCTTCCTGCCTTTCCTCAGGAGGTAGAGTCTGGAGCAAACAGAATGAGCATGACGCTGTGGTGCGAGGGCTTTGGAATCAGGCACGCAGCTGTGGAATCCTGGCTTTGCCACTTCCTAGGTGTGGGGCTGCCAGTTGCTTTTTTTTTTTTTTACACTTTGAGCCTCTATTTTCTCTTCTAATAAAGAGGTGGTGATAGCTCCTTGATGGGGCTGTTGTGTAGACCATTCAAGATGATACATATCCAACTCATTTGTCTCTCTCCCTGGGTGGAATCTTGTTTTCACCAGTGTGCCAACTGTGAAGCAAAACTTCACTCTTTACATTCACTAGAGAGAAACCACTCCAAATGTTAGTGAACAATGTGTATTTTACTAAAGATTTGGGGGTACGGTTGAGGTGGGCATTCATGTGGTACAGGACGTAGCATGTTACTCCAAAACTCGCAGTTACTAGTTATCTTTCGCTGAGTGGGTAGAGACTGCTAACTGTAACATTATATCCATACATCCCTTCTTCCTTTTAGCAACAGGAGCCTCCAACTTTTAGCTGAGAACATAGCTGCCCAGCTAGAGATTGCATAATTTTGGCCTCACTTGCATCCAGGTGTGACTAAGTAACCAAGCCAGGCCCATGGGGTATGAACAGCAGTGATATGTGCAATACCTGGGTCATCTTCTCAGAGATAAAGCTGCTTGTCTCGGGCTCTCTTTCCTATTTCTGTGACCTAAAGAATACTGACAACCCAACCCACCTTAGAAACTACAACTATTCATCCCTGAACTATTAAGTGCTAGCAAAATAAACCACCTCATTTAAGCCATTATATTTTGAGGTCTTCTTGTTAGAACAGCTTAGTCTACATTCTAATTATACATAGACCAGTTCTCAGTCTCAGATCTATCTCTCTCCTCTTATCCTCCAGGGCCTAACTTTCCAGGCTACAGTCTCTCCCTTCCTGGATCTGATGATCCCGTCTCACTCCCTTTCACTCCTTCTCATGCAGTTCAATTTAACTTTTTTCTATTCCCTTCAAACATCTGTCCCCCATGCATCGTTTTTTTTTCTTTCTTTCTTTTTTTCTGTATACAAGGGGCTCTCCAGTCACTGGGGTGTATCTTCTTCAGAAAGTAGAAGAGAATTATAAATCACAAATGATATTTTCCCATGTTACACATGGAAAACCCTCAAATAGAACCTGGTAGGTAACAGGTGCTCAGTGATGAGTTGTTCCATTTCCCATTTAGGCCTTTGTCTTCTCCAGGAGTTGACACTAGTCCTGGGACAAACTGGGAAGATTTAAAGATCTACTGTGGTGCTATAACCCTGCTATAGATCAAAACTGAGCCCTGGGAAAGATCCAGATCAGTGATAACCTAAGCCAGGTTTAGACATCTTAGGAATGCTTTGGGTCAAAGAGAACCTTCTCAGCGAATCCTAAACCTGGCTGATAATCTAAAGGTTAAATAGTGTACAGATTCCAGGGTCCCACCACTGGAAAATCCGATTCTGTAGGTTTGCTGCAGGGTTAGGAAATTAGTGTTGTTAGCAACCATATCAGGTAATTTTGATGCAGCCATTTAGCTGGTGCATGGACTAAAACTTTAGATATCATGAATCTAGGACTTTGCAAAACCTTAGGTAGTTCAGGTAATGCTCATTTCCACTACCTTTCCCCCCCTAACTCTCAGCTTCCCTGATAACACAAGAAAAGATTAAACTGATAATTCAGGCATAGGATAAGGAGCCTTAAATTTTTCCAACCACTTCAAACTATGGGCCAGATTCCACTCTCAAGTTCAGTCACATATGCCAAGGACTACAATGGGTTTTGAGCACATCCAAGTAAGTATCACAATTTGGCTTGGTACACATATAGAAATTGCCAATGAAAGACAAAGAGAGAATAACAGGAAATGGGAACACATCTGTTTGGAGGCCCAGCTACCTGATATGTTAGTTTTGGCAAACCTTGTATACTTTGTCCTGCCAATGAAGCTGCTGACAAGGAAAATTGAAACACTGACCTCATATGGCTGGGATCAGTACCAGTAATGCCACTGTACATATTAGGCCTTCAAAACAGTTCCGGAGGTCGATCTGGGGCTCAACTTGGCAGCCCTGAGCCACACAGATCATTACCTACAACGGAAATTATGCACGTTTATTATCGAGATGATATATTTTGAAAATGTTCATGGCCTAGAGCTCTAGAACTTGCATACAGAAAATAAATTCAACATTTAAACTAAATGCAGCAACTTCCAAACAGAAAAATGGGTAGTAAAATTTCAGAGTCCAAACATTATGCAGCAGATGCTAAAGGTCAGAAGAATGTATTAAAGGGAAAAGTACCAGGGATCAGGGAATCAGAGGCAAGAAAAAGGCCTTTGGAGGCCCTCTTTCCCATCCTCTTCAAGGAGAGGGATGCCCTCCAAGCCATCTTCCATTGCTGACCATCTCCCTCACAGTGAAGAAGATGGGAGGAGAAGCTGGAGGCTGCAGAGACAATGTTTAGGGGCCTTCACCACAAGACCAGGTACATGGGATTTTTTTTTTTTTTTTTTTTTGTGGTATGCGGGCCTCCCTCTGCTGTGGCCTCTCCCGTTGCGGAGCACAGGCTCCGGACGCGCAGGCCCAGCGGCCATGGCTCACGGGCCCAGCAGCTCCGCGGCACGTGGGATCCTCCCAGACCGGGGCACGAACCCGGTTCCCCTGCACCGGCAGGCGGACGCGCAATCACTGCGCCACCAGGGAAGCCCCAATGGGATTTTATTCTCTTTGTATATTTTAGTTTTAAGGAACATCAAGAAACAGCATTTATTAAGTAGAAGGTCTGGGATTTAACTACATTTAATTTAAGGGAAGCAATTATACAACCTTCTCATACTACTTTTGGATGTAGTTGTATTGAACTGTCATGCGAACAAGAGCTATTATTCACAAGGCTCATCCTCTAGATTAGCACATTGGATTATGCAATTTGCCAAGATGTCAGGCATGAGTAAGAAATTACTCGCTCTTGTTTTGACAGAGATATATTCAAGCACTTTGGATTATCTTCTGGGCCTCAAGTGTTCAGAGAATCCCAACACTTGTCAAGAGATCCGTGCCAATTCAAATTATCCTGTTAGCCTGTTTTTGTGACATAGTAGGAGGTCTCAGTTTGGGCAGAAGGAGGGAAAACATATTTGTGTTCTACATGTCTGATGAGCATTTCTTCTGGACAATTCTATATTGTAGACTTTCTTATCTTTATCCCATTCCTCTTGTTTTTCTTCCCTCCCTCACCCTGGACCATGCAACTCATTCGCTAGCAAGTTTCCAGTACTAAGGCTTATTGAACCCCTACTTTGTATCAGGTTTTGTACTTGGAAAGTCACACACATACATTCATTTAATACTTTAAACACCTCTAAGTAAATGATATTATTCCCATTTTATAGATGGAAGAAATTATTACTGAGAAAGGATATTAACTTGATCAAAATAATGAAACTAGCCAATGTTAGAGATGGAATTTGAATCTATGTCTTCTAATTACAATCCAGTGGTATTTCCATCATGTTATGCTGCTCTTCCATCATTGAAAGCAAACACTTGGAAGTTAAGCACTTGGACTTTTGAAGTAAATGAATTCCAGAGCATATCTGAATTCAACTCGATAGAAATGTCATTTGATGAAAGGACTGAGATACACAGAACATAGAGTATGGTACTAAATTCAAGTCTTTGTTTTCACGTCAATTAAGAAGTTTCAGTGAAAAGAACTGTACGAAGTCTGAACCTGAGAAAGCATACTCAACTCCCCAGGGGACAACGACACAAAATAAAAAACTTACCTTTACCAACTGGTACCCATGCTAACATGGTCTTAGAAATCCATGTTATGATGGAGTCTCTCAGGTAAAACAGTATTCCCCCCAGTTATGAATTTATTTTAATGGGGAAAGAAATACATTTGTAGTTGTAACACCTACTATTGAGCTCTTGCTCTGACTCTTTTTTTTTTTTTATAGTTACACTTAAGTTTATTTTAGGGAGCATATTTATTTTGTCTTTTACATGTAGATGATTTGTTCCCTTAATTTTCACCCAAGGGGCATTTTATTCCCCTTGTACCTTTCCATAAAACTGAACACAAAGTTTCCTATCTTCTTATTCCAGCTTTCCCAGAATAGATATAATTTGTTCCACCAAGTTTTCATTACTCTATTGCTTTGGCATGTCACACTTGCTTTCTTGAAAGCATGAGAATATGGTTGTTACAGATACCACCAATTATGTCTTTCTCTTATTCAGCTGGTAGAAGCCAGAGAACAAGAGGTGAGGTTTAGCAAAGTCAACTGTGTAATGACAAGTCTGTTTACAGTTTATTCTTGGAAGATGTTGCACCTTGAAACCTTAGTATGATTTGATAAATGGTCAGGTTTCAATTCAGTTTTCTTGCTAAAATATTTTCCTTGAAATTATTAATAGATATGGAAAGGTCAAATACTTAAAACATCAATACCTCCAAAATAATAATTTTTAGATTTTACCACCAAGGGAATTAATATTTAAGTTTTAAGCGCATATAAACATAAATTAAAAGCTACATAACGGCCCTTTTTAGGTTCAGAGATAAAAATGCAGCCTAGAATTGTGTTTGTGTGTGGTTAATTTTTCTTTTATATTGTTGTGTGGAGAAATTGTGTTTAACCAAGTAAAAACAAGACAACATCTATAGATACTGTGATTTGTTTGTGCAAAAATCCATCTCTAAAATTAATACTCCTTAATATTTTATACTACTACAAGAAGAAACAATAAAAATTTACAAACCATTGAATTAAAAACATCATTTCCCAAGGAAAAAGATGCAGATCCTGTGTACTTCCGCCCAGTAGTGGGATTGCTGGGTCATATGGTAGTTCTATTTGTAGTTTTTTAAGGAACCTCCATACTGTTCTCCATAGTGGCTGTATCAATTTACATTCCCACCAACAGTGCAAGAGTGTTCCCTTTTCTCCACATCCTCTCCAGCATCTACTGTTTCTAGATTTTTTGATGATAGCCATTCTGACTGGTGTGAGATACCTCATTGTAGTTTTGATTTGCATTTCTCTGATTAATGATGTTGAGCATTCTTTCATGTGTTTGTTGGAAATCTGTATATCTTCTTTGGAGAAATGTCTGTTTAGGTCTTCTGCCCATTTTTGGATTGGGTTGTTTGTTTTTTTGTTATTGAGCTGCATGAGCTGCTTGTAAATTTTGGAGATTAATCCTTTGTCATTTGCTTCATTTGCAACTATTTTCTGTGCAAAAGCTTTTAAGTTTCATTAGGTCCCATTTGTTTATTTTTGTTTTTATTTCCATTTCTCTAGGAGGTGGGTCAAAAAGGATCTTGCTGTGATTTATGTCATAGAGTGTTCTGCCTATGTTTTCCTCTAAGAGTCTGACTCTTAAACGCTATGTAGTTTTGGCAAATCTCAGCATCTCTAAGCCACTGTTTAGAGTTCCCTGTAAAATGGGCATTTATAACACTAGCCAGGCCAATCCTCCTATCCACATTCAATGCTAGATTATACACTCTTTGGATTAGGGACTGTGTTTCTGTGTGCCTAGAAGAGTACTTGGCACAATGGAGGGATCAATTCTTCATTGAATTGATGAAGTTAAAGTAAGTTAATGAATATGAAAGTAACTTGGAAACTATAAAGAGAGTTAAAAGTAATTATTATTTTTTAAAATAAACTACTTATTTTCAAATAGTTTTAGATTTACTAAAAAAAACTGTGAAGATAGTACATAGAGTTCTCATATACATCCACCCAGTTTCTTCTATTATTAAATCTTACACAGGTATGGTACATTTATTATAATTAATGAGCCAACATTATTATTAACTAAAGTCCGCATTTTATTAATATTTTCTTAGTTGTTATGTAATGTCCTTTGTCTTGTTCCTTGTTCTAGGGTCTCACCCCATGGTACTGCATAACATTTAGCCATTATGACTCTTTAGGCTCCTTTTGACTGTGACAGTTCTCAGACTTTGCTTATTTTTGATGACCTTGACAGCTTTAGGAAGGACTGGGCGAGTATTTTGCAGAATGTTCCTCAATTGGGATTTGTTATAATTAGATTGCGGTTATGTGTTTCAAGGAGGAAGACTGAAGAGGTAAAGTGTCATCTTCATCACCTCATATCAAGGGTACATACTATCAACACGACTCATCCCTGTTGGTGTTAACCTCGACGACCTGGCTGATGTAGTGTTTGTCAGGTTTTGCCACTGTAAAGTTACTCTTTTTTATCCCCTTTCCATACTGTGTTCTTTGGAAGGAAGTCACTATGAGCAGCCCATACTTAAGTAGTTGGGTGTTATGTTCCATGTCCTTGAGGGTGGAGTATTGAGATAATTTATTTGGAATTCTTCTTCATGGGAGATTTGTCTACTCACCCCCACTTATTTATTTATTCAATCATTTATTTATATCAACATAGACTATGGATATTTATTTTATACTTTGGGCTATGATCCAGTACTATTTTATTGTGTTGCTCAAATGTAATTGTAAATTTTACTATTAATATTATTACCAAGAAAAATCTATAGTGGACTAGTATTCTGCTGAATTTTATTTGGTAGCCAGAAAGCTGATGGTGAAGTTCAAGATTTGTGTCTATTTTGTTCATTTCTGTACCTAGTGCATGGCTCATGTGCCTTATTAATACTTTTTGAATTAATATCTGAAATACAGTACTGAGTTACAACTGTCATTGATTATAAAGATCATGGGTAAAGAGATTTGTTGTTGCCGGATTTATATCCAGAATCACAAATGTTTGGTAGCCATTGAAACAACTTGCAAATTTATCGCTGGACTCCTGAATGTCCTTTCCTGCCCACACCACACTCTCTCATAATTGCAGCTGGAGCAGAAAATGTTACTCTTAGTGAACACCCACTGTGGGTACCATAGAGAAACATCACATGTAACACGGAGACGGTTCATATATTCTATGAAATTCTCTGTTAACATACAATGACCAGTATGGTTCTCCCCAGCTAGGCTCCAAAGTGGAGTGCAATCACATGGCTGAAATAGCAAGAAGCCTGTGAGAAGAAAGCAAAGCCCTGCTTCTAATCTGCCTTCAAAGCTCCCTTCATCTATCACTTATAAGCACTCAGTTTGAATTTGGAGTGGGAGCCTTTGACTGTGTACCCTGCCGTGCTCTGTTAGAGAATGAATCTTGAAGTTCCAACTAGTGCCAGTAGAACAACACAGGCATCAAGTTAAGTGGACTCCGTCCCTCTGGTGCTGCTACACATGGATATTTGTCTACAGTCAGGGACAAGTCCAAGTGTTGGCTTTAATTTATAGTGTCTGGCAGTTTCTACTGCTGGGATCTTAGCCAAAGCCAAGCTCTCACCCTCTGTCTGTCTTTATCCATCTCATTCCTCAGTTAATATTTTGAAGTATTCTTCATGAATCCCTAAATATGCCTTTTGGAACTTGACTATGATCCTCCCAACATCTGTTACACATTATTTCTAAATAATGACTTTGCCAAATTCTAGTTCTTTCTGGAGCAGAAAAATATGGAGTTGAGCTCTAATTGTGTCATTCTTGGGCCAGTCATCAAAACTCTGTGAGCTAATGTCCTTATCTGCATGGAAGATAAAATAATACCTATTGAACAAGATGGTATGGTGAGGGCTTCCCTGGTGGCGCAGTGGTTGAGAATCCGCCTGCCGATTCAGGAGACGCGGGTTCGTGCCCCGGTCTGGGAAGATCCCACATGCCGCGCAGCGGCTGGGCCCGTGAGCCATGGCCGCCGAGCCTGCGCGTCCGGAGCCTGTGCTCCGCAACGGGAGAGGCCACAACAGTGCGAGGCCCGCTTACCGCAAAAAAAAAAAAAAAAAAAGGTGGTATGGTGAGGATTAGAATTGATTATATAAAAAGTATTCGCCTACTGCAGGGGCTAAGTAAGTGGTAAATATTTGTTTATCTAAAGGTGCACAGGGAACATAGAATAAATGAAATAATACACTAATAAGAAAACCAAGGGGGAAAATGTATTAGAAAATGATTCTTAAGGAATTATACATATCCCTCATTGATGGGAGGTTGAGCAGGTTATTGTGCTGAATTTGGCCAGTTTGTATTTATTACTTGAATGCCATTTGTCTGATCATGGCTGGGAACAGTCCAATTAATGAATTCTCTGGGACAGAGGAAAATTGAAGGAGTTGAGACCAGGAACTCAACTCATCCCCAAATACGGGTCAATAATGGGAATAATAGATTTGATGTTGGATTTCACCTTCAACCCTAAAATGAATGGAAGCAGGCAGCAGAGGCATCGGGGTGGGGGTAGCAGGTGTGTGCAAGGACAGACAGTGAGCCAAACAACCAAATCTGGAACTCAGGGATATATAAAGGACTATAGAATACAAGGGAAGGAGCAAGGCAAAGTCAAGAACCAAATCTAGTGGTGGTGGAACAGGTCAGGTGACCAAGAGCAGAACTGGAGTCTTGGTATAAAAAGGATTGACTAAGGATTTGCTCTAATTCTAGCCAGTTTCTAAAATAAGCTGTCATTTTTAGGAGGTGCATTTTATCAATTTCCTTTTTCCATACTACTGCATCTGCAAACCTACTCTATTGGCTTGTTTTTCTTCTGCTCTTGAATAAAATTTAAATAGGTTCCATGGCTTCCATGCTAGTTCTGAAGTGTAACATGAAGAGTCTTAATTTTTAAGATAATAAACTGTCCAATCTAACCTAATGTTAGAATTTCAAACCTTCCTTCAATTTAAAACTTCTACACTCCATGCCAACCCACCTGTTGGGCTTAACTCTGGCTAGTGACCTGCAGTGGAGGAGAGGGCATGGTTAGCTGCTTCTCCACCTTTTCCCAAGACTGCCTGGCTGCTTTCTGCTCTCATTCATAATTCTATATCAAAGGTTGGAAGGGCAGGGAAGGGCTGCAGCACGGAGGAGAAAAGGAAAGGGAGCTTTGGATAAGTATACTTTCATCCATCACTTATGCCTTCCAGGATGTCAGCTACCTAATCATTCTTTCTTGATTGGTGCTTCTGTGAGTATTTGGATGTGTTCTTCTCCTCTGGGGGTCTCTCCAGCAGTCCTCTTGATGTAGGCAATTCCTCCACAGGCTGGCTGCTCTGTATTGTACCTGGGATCAACATATCCCCCTGGGAGTAGTTTACAGGATATTCAAGCCCTGCTCCTGTCATAGGGTCCACATCAGTCACATTGTTAGGGAAGTGTAGACAGCTCCAAGGGAATCCCATTTTACTGCAGACTGTGTATCCCTGGCCAGCCTCCCACATTTAGACTTTGATTTTTCTGGAGATCTGTTGCTAAGTCTTAGAGTGGCTCCTTTGAAATCACCCTTGTACGGCTTGAGAAGGGCAGTGGCAGTGAAGTCTGGCAACAATCTCACAACTCTCCTCTAAGGAAATCATCTCCATTGCTCTTTAAACCAACTTTATCACACCTTTCCCCTTTATATGCCCTGGAGATGAGCACCGGGCTCAGCATCACAAAATTGGAGTCAGAGTCTCTCAGCAGGTCATGCATAGATGGTCAGGTGCTTATTGCTCATGGTGTCTGGAGGTTGGCCAGTGTTCCAAGACCACAAGAAAAGTCACATCTAACATCTGGTTACCCAACCAGAAGCCTCTCTAAAGACTTTTCTTCTTGTGCTGCAGTCTTAGCTGCTGTTCTTGCATTTCCCTGTGGGGATGTTCAAGGGGCTTCACAGCTTCTCACACACAGTCGAAACTTCTAAGAAGTCGTTACAGCTTCATGGTTAAAAGTACATGGTTTACTTTTAATGTTCAGTTAGTAAACTCTGCTCTTTATTTCTTGATACAAACTGTTTAGATCTCTCTGTGCCATACTTTCAACAGTTTTGAATGGCATGATACTTAATGGATTTTTGTGAAGATTAAACATAACACTGGTTGTAAAGTACTGACCACAGTTCTTTGGAAAATTTGACTTCATGAAATAGATCAGCCTGTTTAAAGGAAGGCTCTTTTTGTGAGGATCTGGGGAGAATTAAAGCAGGGTTCATTTTATGTACTGGAGGTTTTGGCTCAAGAGTACCCTTCTCTAGTAGAACAGAAGCAAAGTCATATTGATATATGTATGGTTCAGATAGTATGTTCTGGTGAAAAATCAAAATAAAGCAGAGGTATTTTGACAGATAAGCTTGCTTTATTATCTATATATATGATATATATATTTAGTGTTTGTGTATATATATATACATATATATAAAATTATATAATACAATTATATATAATACTACAACCAAATATATACGGTTTTAAATGATCAAATCTTGTCTCTCTACATTTGATGAAGTGTGTGAAGCAATGATAACTAAATGCTGCAAGGCTGCCCCTCTGGGACCTAGTAGGAAATTATCCTGGGAAGACATGGTCTGTGGTTAAATGCATCTGAGTTGAGAGACTGAGAGAAAAGCTTCAGTGTTCATATTTTCATCACAGTTGCTGTACCAACTGTACTTTTTCTTCAGATTCAGTCTTTATCTCATCTTTAAGAATATTCTATGAGATTTTGCTAAATAGACTGCACAGTTTCACATAATTTCTAAAGAGGCCTCATCAATAAACCCTGTCACTGTAACTTTAAGAGTCATGAATGTGGCTTAATAAACTCCATTTTAGGAAGGCTCGCATGCCCAATAGCCCTCTGTACCCTCTTCTCTGTTACCAGAAGATACACCTAAAATAACCTAGCATGGACTTTCAAGTTCTTTTTTAAGAATCCAATTCTCAGCATTCATTATTTTTACTCTCTAGTTTTTGAGGTATTAGTCTAAATGTATGGAAACCAGTTGCATTTAAGAATGGTCTCAAAGACCACCATTCATTAGACCTGAAGGAGTATTTAGGCACTCACTTATGCTCCAGTTGAGAAATTATATAGCTAAAAGGTTAGAATAGAGCTAATGGATCCAAATCAGTTCTTTGAGTGTGGAAACATTGACTACGGAGTTCAATTTGGTATATTACTGTAATCTGTAAGAAAGAATTAATGTAGTAAAATTGGTCCAAAATATTTTTTTAACAGATACATTTTGAGTTACCACCTTCCTTCTTATGAACGGGATTTTCTTAATGGGCAACACCAGTGCTCTAAAAGGAACCCTTAATTGTAGGGACAATTGTGGGACTGAATTCACATTTACATGTGTATGTGATCCAGGCTTTCAACTAAATATTGCAACACTAGTTTATCCTGTAATATGGTTGAATTCCAATCCTTCTGAGTTATTTAAAACCAGGTAGTTGAAACACTTTTGTTTTTTCAATATTTTCTTTTGACATTAGTTATCTTCTATGAGAGGTCCAGAGATAGTCCTAGAAAAGGCAGAGCCTGGAAGAAACCACATCTTCGCTCCCTTTCACAACCTCCCTCATAGTATAAACTTGTCTAGTACAGGGGCAAGTGGTTAAAAATATCTTCGGAATCTGAAAAACAGGGAAGAAGTCCAAAAACATGAAGGCTGAGAGAAGTGGAAATCAGGAGAGGAATTCTCATCACCTTGTCTGTGATGGCTATGTGGAAGGGTGAGTTATAGAGTGGATGGGTGGATAGATCTGCCTTTCCCCACATCCTCAAGTCTACCCTAACAGGTCAGGTAACAGTTAGGATGTGTCCTCTTATCAAAGAGGTTGGACACAACTATTCTAATTAATCAGAAAAACAAAAGGAGCATAACCATCCTTGGGGAAAAAAAAACAAAAGACCTGTCTGAGTTTGAAGTCCTCTTTGGCTATTTAGTGATGTGTGAGCTGTGAGAAAATTCCTCAATATCTCTGAACTTCAATTTCATCCAATATAAAGTGGGTACATTAATACATACTCAACATGGTTTTGCTAGAATTCAATGAGGAAATATATACTAGAACTTTACAGATAAAGAGTGAATATTTGGACACATCACATGTTATGTTCCTCACTTCACAGGAGGTTTCTTAAATATAAAAAATACAGTGTAAGTTTCAAAGACAGGGCTAGCTAGGTTCAATACCTACCAAACATGTTAGAAAAATCTACAGGCTCTGATATCTTCTGTGAAAATTTGGCTGAACCAAAAAAAGTTCATCC
Organism: Physeter macrocephalus; assembly: GCF_002837175.3. NCBI lineage: Eukaryota > Metazoa > Chordata > Mammalia > Artiodactyla > Physeteridae > Physeter > Physeter macrocephalus. The sequence continues at coordinate 25,953,938 of NC_041228.1, read as the reverse complement.
AGACCTGAAGCCTATCTAAGAGTCAAATAAATTCACTCATTCAAACAATAAGTCTTGGATGGACTACTCTGTGCTAGATACTATGCTAAGTTCTGTGCATTTAATTTTTGCCCGGGCAAAGGTAAACTTAAATGTGGGATTTATTCTGTCACAATTGTTTAAATGACACCAATTAAGACAAGTAGTTCCAGAATTAGAGCTGGAATATTAAAAATGAAGCCAGGTATTAAAAACAGGGATTGGTGGGGACTGTGGCACACTGGAGAGCTCAAATCCAACCCAAAGAGAGTCAAGTTCAAATTTACTAGAAATAAGCTGTCCTTCCCAAATAAAAAGATGGCAGCGTGTTGAACTTGCCTGATGGTTCTGAGTTTATGGTTCTCTCTTATATGGTCAGTTATAGACTCTGTTTATGATAGAAAAGAATTTGCAAATTCTAATGTGCTATAACATTCTGGAGTTTCTGTTTTGTTTTGCTTTGTTTTTAACTGTTCTCTCTAACACTGATAGATGGCAGAGCTAGCTGAAGATAAGAACTATGTGAGTCACCTCTTTTCAAGTCCTACTTCAGATCAGAGAAGAGAGAAGCAAGGAATAGGTCTGTCTCTAATTGAGGCTAGCAGAATTATACTCTTTTTGATAAAACTCATCAGAAACACAGTAGGGCACCTGCTCTCAGACACAACATTGGGGCCCTTTGGAAGTAATATAAGGAAACAAATGATAAGTCACTTTTCTGGCCTGAATAACAGCAACATAGGATGGCCACCAGCAGCTACTAAGAACCCACACACTGTGGGCTGTACTAGTTCCCGTGAAAAGCATGTCAAGCACCTTGGTGGACAAAATATTCATTTGGAACCATTTCCTTCGAGGAAAAAATAAGCAGAGTTTAATTTCTTGGGGGGGAAGAGATTTTGTGCTAGTTGATAATAGCATAGACAGAGCTAGTAAAGACAAACGTACATAAACATCAAGGTAATTCAAGGCGTAAATGCATATAATGGGCTGATCAGAGATAATACACATATTTCTTGGTTTAGGTAAAGTTTCCTACGAGAGGCAGGAATGAGAGAGTATTAGCACAATTCTGCTTGTCATGTTAATAAGATTCTAAAACAACTCAACTTTTTTGGTACATTGTGTTTCTATGAAGAAATATTTAGTATGTTTGTGAGTTATATTGCACATTGAGACCAATGCACACCCTGGTCCACATACCTTTTCTTGTGTGCCAGGGCTCAGTTTCTCAATGACTTTTGGGAATTTCCACCTAGATATCCTGAAGATATCTCAAATTCTATACTCTAAAACAGAACCTAACGTATTTGTCCCCAATCTTCATATCTCTCACACCTCCTATTCCAGTTAATGTCATTTGTATATTTATCCAGTCTCCCAAGCTACAAACCTTAAATTTAGTCACAGTTTTCTTCCCTTTTCCACATGCATCTAATTGATCATAAACGTTTACTGCATTGTTACAATTATTATTCATCAGAAATGTATTTGGAATCCCAGCTATGTGATTCATCCTCCTTGGCGCTTCCTTAGTTCAGATTCTCATCGCTTCACATTTGGAATTTTTGGAATGTTTTTCTTTTTATTCCTAAGAAGATATTTACAACTGGATTTTAAATATTGTGTAAATAGTTGCCATGGAATGCTATAAATTGTACAAAAAATCAGGCGATAAAGGGAAAAGCAGCTTCTGAGTTCTGAAGCTGAACCAGCACTCTCAGTGAGGTCTTAGTGTTGCAAGTAGATGGGCTGGAGCTCATGATAAGATTGTGATGTTCTTATTTTTCTCTTCTGTATCTAGGGACTGACAGTCTACTTAGGGAAGGGCTTTCTGTTTTCTCCCATTTATTTATTTATTGGTTTATTTCTTCTTAACATTATGGGCTCATGGATTCTTATTTTATTCAATTCAATATATAATTTTATTCAGTTTATGATCCGTTATTATAATGAGTTATTTTGATGCTCTGATTGTCCCAGATTTGACCAACAGTAGCCTCTTCAAGCTGGCATCTGTGTCCTTTGACATGTCTCCATCATTCTTTGAGCACTTTCTTACTTTTTGGCAGGACAAAGCCAGTTAAAGCTGGCTTAAAGCAAGCTAAAGAAACATGACAATTGAATAAAAAATGGATCCTGGCCTAATTCCTGGACCAGAAAAAATTTTTTTCTATAAAAGATATAACTGGAACAATTGGCCAAATTTGCTTAGATCTATAGATTAGATTAGACTGTATCAAAGTTAATTTCTTGATTGTTAACTGACAGTATGTTCTTGTTTCAATGAACTACACACTGCTGTGTTTGGGGGTAAATGGATATTATGTATGCAACTTACCCTCAAATGATATTTAGGAAAAAATAACAGTAGAGATTATATGTGTACATTGTAATATATATCAACTATTATATATGTATGAGAGAGATTGATAAAGCAAATGTGGTAAAATTTTATCACTTGAGAAACCTTGGATATGGATATATGGAAATTTTTTATATTGTTTTTGCTATTTTTTGTAATTCTGAAATGTTTTAAAATATAAAATTTAAGAAAATAAGTACATAAATAAGATCTTGGCTGTTCTGAGAATAAATTGTCAGGAAACAAAAATGGAGAAAAGAATAAAAAAAGAAAGCTACTATAGTAGTCTAGGGAGAAATGACCATAACATGGACCAGATGATAGAAGCAGTGGATGTAACAAGATGTAAACAGACTCAGGATAGAAGTTAGAGATAGAACTGACAGGACTTTGTTATGGATTGTACGTGGTAATGAGAAATGGGAGACATAAATGAGGATGTCCGGCTCTGGAGCTTCCGTAACTTGATGGATAGTAGTGTCATTAACAGATATGGGAACTTGGAGAGGAAAATTCTGCAGAGAAGGGGAAATCAAGTGTTTTTATTTGGAAATACAAAATTTGAAATAGGCGCTAGTCATTCAGATATTTGACATACCTGACAAAATTATATATGACATACCTGAGCAACTCAGGGAAGAAGTTTGTGCTGGAAAAAATCTTATGGGGGTAGCCAGAATAAAGATGGTATTTAAAACCATGGAACTAGATGAAATTACCTAGAAAGTGAATGTGGAGGCAGAAGAGAAGGCAGCCTTGAAACAGTAACATATTTCAGAGTGGACAGACAGCACCTGCCATGTAATTTCTGAGGCTCCGTGCAAAATAAAAATGCAGGGCCCTTTGTTCAAAAATTATTAAGAATTTCAAGATGTTGACAACAAAGCATTAAACCATTTCGAGGCCATCTAAGGGCGCATGGGGGTTCCTGTGTGACTGCCCAGGCGCAGGCCCGTGAAACCAGCACTGTGGATAGAGAAGGAAGATCCAGTAAAGGAGATTGAGAAGGAACAGAGAGTTCAGTCTCTGAGACTGCTATCTCACAGAAGCCAGGTTAGAAGAACTTTCAGGAAAAAAAGGATGTTGATTATTCTGAATATGTTTAAGTAGGCTCAGATGAAGTAGGAGAAATTTCTGTGAATTTGGCAACATGCTTTCTTGAAAAGTGTCATTGAAGAATATTGGACGGAGAGACCAACAGAGTAAAATAGAGGTAAAAAAGTAGAGAGGGTGAGTATAATCAATCTATGTGAGGAAGTTTTGCTCTGAAGAGAAGCAGAGAGGTTGATTGATAGATGAAGTGAAATTTGGGTTGTTTTTTTTTTTTTAATGAGTAATGGAAGTTTGTGGACTGATGGTAATAATCCAGGAAAAGGGAGAGTGGTGATGCAAGAGCGTGAAACCTCTCCGTCCAATGGGATGATTTTTCTGGCAGTGTTTCTCTGACTGCTCACATATAAGCAGCATGAGTATGGGGAGGAAATCCTCCACAGGAGTGTTTAGTTTCTGCCCAGATTGTGAGTAGAGGCGCTGACTGTAATTTGTCCTGGCCTATCTTTTCAGGGATGTTAGTGCAGTGAACAGACTAGGAAAATACTGATAGAAATAAAAGACTCTCAACCTCCAGAGTAAGGGGCAGGCATACTTACTCTCTAGCATAATAAACATAATGTCTTTATCGTAATGGGCATGTTTAATGCCCATTACACAATATTCAGGTTCCCTAAGATAAGGGTTCCTCTATTGCAATGCAGCCCACTAATGTGCTGGTGTCAGCCTGTGGGAACTGGGGCTCAGGGAACCCGAGAAAAAGTTTTGATACTCTGGCTACCACTACTGCTGTGAATAATAAAACTCTTTATCTCTGATCCAGGAGACCTGTGTCTTCTGTCAGCAACCATGAAATTGTGGCATCATGCTAATTTGTTAGTTTGTAAGTAGGGGGAAAAATGGACACTTTACAGTTCTTGACAATGAGTTCCAAAGGAAGCAAGAAGTCAGATAATTGAAGGTGTTTTCAAGAGAAGGGTTAAAATCCAGGGATCATAGAAGGTAACCTGAAAAAATAAGTAAGTCACGACAGAAAAATGGTGGTGGATAGTAAGTCGGTGTGAGAGAGGATGCATGCATGTGTGCATATGTGTTGGAGAGCTTCGTTAGATGGAAGAATTGTTTGGGTGTATCATCTTTGGGTGGAGATAATATACAGATTATGAAAGCAAGTCAGAGTGTGGAATGCTTGAAATCAGTATTTCAGAGGTAGCATAGTTTCTGGAGATGAGAAGATCCAGAGTATGACTGCATAGTAAGTGGCTGAGGTTGGGTGTTTGGGGAGTATTTCTGAGAATATCTCAGAGGAAGGAGGGTGTTCGCGCTGTGATCCTAAATGCTTATATCTGCCATGCTAGGGTCCTCACAGTTTCCCCTTGCCAAGCTCTTAAAGTAGGTGGTGGGAGTGGGCAGGGTGAATGTATTGCCACTCTCGTTGACAAAGCTCCTCCCATTGATCCTCAACCCTCACCTGCCCTGCCCTGTGCCCTCTCTGTTGCCTGGGCCCCCTTGCCCTCAATCTCCCTACTGGAGTCAGCCAGTGAAAGCACTGACTGAAGCTTGGAGGACAGGAGAGAGGAAAGAATTTAGTGTATTTGTTTCCCTCCTCTATTTCCTCTTGGCTTTTCTGTGGTTCTGGGAGTGACTAAGTCCCCCCAGAATTAGAGTTTCTGTCAACCAGTCCCTCTTCGGTGACCCCAGCTCTCAATAGAGCTCTAACACCTTTTCCTTATTTGTCCCTTCAGGCCCGTGAGCCATAAGTGCTTCCAAATAGTGCTACTTCTCATGTGCCTCAAAATCGTACGCTGGTTCCCTTAACCCTGCCACACCTCGATTAACAGCCCCTCCATCAGAAAGCCTCTTCCCAGTTCCCAGCTGGGTCTGCTATCTGTTTCCTGCTGGGACACCGACTGATGAAATGGTATTGGGCAGGGAGTTAGTGTCACTAGGTGACAGAGGACATCCTGATCCAAAATGGGATATCCATCTGTCCTCTCAACACAGCTGTGATGGGGTGCTTTATGTGCTGGGTTTTAGTGCCATGGTTATGGCTAATTTAATACAAGTGTATTAGAAAGGTTTCCCATGCTTTTCTAGAAACTGAATATAATATGAATTTTATCATGAAAAGTATTTGCTCTTTGGAGCTTTGAAGGAAGTAATTGACTCAAGCATCTGACTGAGAGTTTTTTGGAAGCAATTTTAAAAAGGTTTTAAATATTTATGTTCTTGTTATAGTCTCTTTTTCAATTTTGTTTTGAGTCAAATTTTGTTATGTAATTTTCTTTCATATATGTCCATTTAAATAGAGATATTCAAGTGTATAAGCATGTGCAATATATAGTTCTTTTCAACACACTTATCAAACACTTATTGATTGGCTCTTCTATTTCAGGTACTACTATAATTTAAAATATCTATATCTCTATTTTTCCTCTTTTCATTGGGTTTCTTTCAGAATTATACCTGATTACATACACCTATTTTGTTCAGTTTCTAGGAATCGGTCTTTTTTTAAAACAATTTTTATTGGCGTATAGTGGATTAAAATGTTGTGTTATTTTCTGCTGTACAGCAAAGTAAAGTGGTTATACATATATCCACTCTTTTTCATATTCTTTTCCCATATAGGTCATTACAGAGTATAGAAAAGCGTTCCCTGTGCTATACAGTAGGTCCTTATTAGTTATCTATTTTATATATAGTAGTGTGTATATGTCAATCCCAATCTCCCAGTTTATCTCTCCCCCTCCCTTTCCCCCCGGTAACCATGAGTTTGTTTTCTACATCTGTGACTCTATTTCTGTTTTGTAAATAAGTTCATTTGTACCATTTCTTTAGATTCCACATGTAAGCGATATCATATGGTATTAGTCTTTCTCTGTCTGACTTACTTCACTCAGTATGACAATCTCTAACTCCATCCATGTTGCCACAAATGGCATTATTTAGAAATCAGTTCTTGAATTTATTTGTCTATTTGAGGAAGTTTTACATCTTCTGCTTTTACATTAATGTATTTATCTGCTTTTATATTCCTTTATTCACATTTTATCTTTATAATTTACATATTCTTGCATTCTTCACTTTTTATTCTATTCCTTAATCTTCAATGACCACTATTTTCATTTACTTTTGTAAAAATTGTGAAAGCTTTTTGTGTTTCCAAAATTTAAAAAAAGCTGTCATATAAAATTAAACACAAATAACATCAAAATCACATGTAATCCAGCAATGAAACTTAGCATTTTAATATATATCCTTTCAATATAATTTGTCTGTATGTGTCAATATACTTTGGTTTTTAGTTTGCTTTTTATTTTTACAAAATTCAGAAAAGGCTGTACATGAATATTTATAACCTGCTTTTTTCACTAATAGTAGAGTGAGAATGATCACTAAATTCGTTTAGTCACGGTGAACGTGCTAGTGTCACATCCCAGGACACAGACCCAATTTGGTCCCAAGGCTGGACTGTTGTGGGCCTGAGGACCTCGGGAGGAAATGCCAGCTAATTCGCCCCCCTTGAACATGTAGTACCTGGTCCCCTCTGCATGGGATCACAATCTCCAGATCTAAGTGTGCCCTCATACTACTAAACCAAACCTCTGACACCCAAAGGATGGTGGACTCTCTGGGCTGCATGACATTTGGAAAATCACCTGGTCTCAACATATCCTGGCGTTTGGGTTCCGACCTGCCGACTCCTTCGTTAGGGTCGTCGCACTCTACAAGTCAGCCCCCTCAACAGTTGCCTTTGCAGGGGTTTATGCTTGTTCAGGGGCTGAAGGGGAGGGGGAAGGAGGAATGGCACGGAAGCCCTTACGTGTTTGGTCAGACACATCCCACTCTAAGCTAAAACCCAGGAACAGGACTTTCCCTACAGCTAAGTTTGTGTCAGTAACCAGAGAGGGACAGGAGAAATCCTGCCGCCTTCTCTTTCCCATAACAACAATTCTAAAACTGGACCTTATAGGCACTTCATATTCACAATGCCTGTGGACCTGTAAATGACAACAGCCCTCAAAAAATGTCTTGGGGTAGGTAATCGAAATAGACTTCAAAACAAGGCAACTTTTCAATAACCCTTTTTCAAGGGGTAAATTTTACTCACACTCTTCAAAAAAAAAGCACACATGAATATGCTCACCATTGCTTTATGTTAGACAAATGCAAATCAGATGTGCAAAGAAATATCACCTGGAACCACTCAGAATAGCCATCCTCACAATGTCTAGAAACAAGAAATGCTTCAGAGGGTGTGGAAAAAAGAGAAACTTACTATTATTATTATTTTTTAATCTGCTTTGGGTCTTCGTTGCTGCGCTCAGCTTTTCTATAGTTGCAGCAAGCGGAGGCTACTCGTCGTTGTGGTACGCAGCCTTCTCTTTGCGGTGGCTTCTCTTGTTGTGGAGCACAGGCTCTATGCACAGACTTCAGTAGCTGTGGCACGTGAGCTCAGTAGTTGTGGCTCGTGGGCTCTAGAGAGCAGACTCAGTAGTTGTGGCACACGGGCTTAGTTGCTCTGTGGCGTGTGGGATCTTCCTGGGTCAGGGCTCGAACCTGTGTCCCCTGCACTGGCAGGCGGATTCTTAACCACTGCGCCACCAATACTACGCTATTGGTGGCAATGCCAATTGGTAACAGCCACTATGGAGCACAGAATGGAGGTTACCAGAGTAAGGGGAGGCGGGAGGGATAAATTGGAAATTGGGATTGACATATACACACCACTATATATAAAAGAGATAACAAATAAGGGCCTACTGTATAGCACTTGAGGAACTCTACTCAATACTCTGTAATGA